>NW_027493592.1:0-138975 GCF_021521415.1 Bidens hawaiensis | reverse complement strand
GAAAGAAAATACTATAGTGGTGTATCCCACATCGGTGGGATGGAGAACTTGTGCCTTGTTTTTCCTCTATAAATAGAGAGGTAAACTAAGTTGCAACACACACCAAACCTTACACACAACACAAGCATTGTTGCAAGGTTTTTCCAACTTCTTCTTCTTCTACATTTCTGGTTTCTTTTATTCGAACCTTTTTCAGGTTTACGGTTAACTCCGGCAGTACTACTGCTCCGGCTGTTGTACCCTAGGAAACAACGAGTTCTCTTGGGAGACTCGAAATATTGTTTTAAGGGCCCCGTGTTCAACACGATCCTCAGCCAAACCGTTTACATTTTTTTTTTGTATTGTATTTGGTTTATTTCTTTGATTCTGTATTGTATTTCAGATTCTTGTATTGTATTGTATGAGTAATAAAACTATTTGTTAATTTTCTGTTTATTTACTCAATTCACGAATTCGGTTCCTACAAATTTTAGCTAGGAAAGCCATAATCAATTAGGTTTTCAACAAGGAACTAGGTAAATTTTGATTATTTACATTTGTTTGTCAGATTTTTAGCAAAAGCTTTCTGCGGTTTATTAAATTGTTAATTCATTTTACATTTTTCTTAACTGTTATGCATTTACTATATGATAGTAAGTAGTATGATGCAATAGTCATCTAGATAGCAATTTTATTTCTTTATTAATTAATCTATGTACTTTCTTTTAATTATTTTTTATATATTTTGAGAAACCCCATATAAGCTTGGCTTGAACTCAACTATGTAGTATGAAATTAATATATAGAAGTCCAAAAGAGGTAAAAACATATAACTACACAAGGCTCGTTAAGACTGACCAAATATATACTAACTTTATGAGGTCAACTGACTTCAATTAGAAGTTCAACTAATATAATGATTTTAATATTTCTATTTATTAGTATTTGTGCTATAAAATTTGTATATATCCCGAATACATGATAAGCTACACAAAATGTAGAGGATACATTTGGACAACATGATGTGCTTACATGAAGGATATCGTTCAAGAAGGACCTGTCATACTTGTCAATAACAATGTCATTAAAAGCATTTTTTTTCTAGTAGTGTTTGGTATGTTTGTTGACAATCTAATCATTACTTTGTTAAGATTTTCAAGATTCTAAGATATGTGTAATTTTAACTCTGAATCTGACCTCTCCTTGGAAAAAAACACTCTTTCGTCCATGGATTGAAGAACAAACCTCACTTTTGGAAAATATTAGCAATTAACTCAACCGTGGAGTGAACAAGTTGTATTAAAATGGGTGTTATGTTTGCAGAGATATAGCTCAAGCCTTGTATAATGTTTAGGGGTTTTATCTACTTGTGGGTGTATTTTTAAGTTAGTTGTGTTAACGCCTTGGTGAACTATTTTTAAGATGTTATTGGTTGGTTATAATAAAAGTGTTTTTTATTATGTATTTTAACTGGTTATAATGAAAGTTTGGTCATTTAGTTAAGTTATTAAGAGCACTAACTAAACAGATATATTTCATTCAGCACGAAACAGTTCAAAGGGGTAAAATAGTCATTTTGTATAGCCATTCAGAGATCCAATCAAACAACACTTACTGGTTTAGCACTTACTGGCTCAGACCCTCTTAATTATTCAGACTTCTTACTGGTTCATCACTTAATGGCTCATCACTTGCCAAACAACCCCTTAGACTGAAGAAAGCTAGTCAAATATCATTATTTTGCAAGATATGCATTTTTTTAACAGCCGCAAGATATGCATTTAGCATTCTTAATTTTAGAACCATGTTTTAAAATATCCATTAACGAAATATGAATGTAAGGGTCAAGTTATTTTACAAAGTGAAAAAAAATGAGAAGGATGAGAAATATTTATAGCCACACAAAAAAACCCATTATAAAAAAATATAAAAAATAACAACTAAAAATTTAATATAAAAACGAAAAAAGTAAAAACACAAAAATGTTTCCACCGTCTTTATCGCTCTAAAAAAACACACAATGGTGAGTGATAAATACCATTGTATCTTTCTATTTATCATTATGTTGTCTTTATTTTCTTCATTGATTGTGTATTTTTTTATTGACATTGTGTCTTTTTTATATTGTGTTATATTACTTAACATTGTGTTATATTTTGTTTGGCATTGTGTTATATGTTGCGATCTATTGTGTCCTTTTTAGTTATATTGCGACTTTGTTCATTTTCGTCATTGTGTCTTTTCGTCATTTATTTATTTATTTTTTTAGCGTGAAGGATGGCAGAAACATTTTAGGTTTTAAATTTTTTTAGTTTTTTATTTATATTTTGAGTTATGATTATCTTTTTTTAATATTTAATTTATTTATAAGGGTTTTTTTTGTATGTTCACAAATCTTTCTTACACTTCTTATTTTTGTCTCTTTTTGTATTTTAACTTTATCCATAAATGTAAAACTTATTTGTATGTAAAACTTCTACAAATAACTTTTACAAATAGAAAAGTCACATACTCACATTGACTTTCATGATTTGTATAAATTGTCAAGATGTGTATAAACTACGTCTAAACATTATTAGGTAAAAATACGAACTTAGGTACGGTACGGGACGATATACATCTTGCCATATACGGTAGGAATAAAAAAATAGATAGGATGAGGGAGGTTCAAGTAGGTGTAAAGTGAGGTGTAGGTAAGAGGTGAATAGATGGCACAAAAGTGTGATCCTTTTGAACAACTTTTAGGTCAATAATTATAAAAGAGTAATTAGCTAACCATCCTAAATTCTTCAACCGCATTTGCATTAAATTACTACCCATATGATATCCATATGAAGAAACACTAAATGACCCCGGAAGATTACGGATAATCTTAGGGTTAAGTAGATGTTTCCTACGAGGGTTAGGTCCGGCAAAGATGGTTATTCTTCTTGACCTGCAAACCAGACACCGTGAGCTCGTCACTGAGAAGGGGGGGTTCCTCCTTGTGACCACCCTCCGACGTGAGAATCAGACTAGATTGCTCTGAATATAAGTGTATATTAAGAGAAATAGCTAGAGAAGATAAGATATGATAAGATCATATAAGATAATGATACCGTTCCAAGGTGTTGGAGTATTTATAGCCGAAGGTAGGTTTCCAAGCAGGTACGGCCAGCTGTATAATATTCCTTTTCCACCAACTACAGGCTACGCACGTGCCACGATGGGAGTTGGTGAGTAGGCAGTGGCTGATAGTGACATGGCCAGCTGTATAATATTCCTTTTTCACCAACCATGGGCTGTGTACGTGCCACGATGGGAGTTGGTGGGTAGGCAGCGGCTGATAGTGACATTTTGTACTAGAGCGTGCTCCTCCTCGTACTGTTGTCGGTGAGCTGTCACCCTGTGATTGGTTCATGGGCTGCTTTGGTCAGATCTTGTCTATTTTGTCCATACCTTGGCAGGTATAGTACAAAAAATCTTCCAGAAGCGTACGGACTGGCTCATTTGGGCGGGAGTATTCCCGCCCTGCTCATTCCTTCTTCAGGTGACATTACTGAATTATTAAGAGTTAGTGCCTTGTGCGTGTAGCCTTACTATTAGTGCGGGTAGCCTTCCCTCATGGCTTGTATCCGCTGCTGCGGGAACAGTCGGGGTACTACCACTGGGAGGCTTTTCCTGCGGGAATAGCTGGCGTACTATGCGTAAGGTCTTCATCTCTCTGAGCATGGTGGGTCCTGCGGATCCAGTTGGTCTTTGCGCAGACGTCCCTCTTCAAGGTGAGTCTTGCGGGTCCAACTGGGCTCTGCTGGGACCTACCTCTTCAAGTCCCCCCAGTCCATTGTTCTTCTCATGAATTGTTAATAAGTGAGGTGAACTTTTGGACTTAAGCAAGGGGTTTTGAAATGGGTTTTTAGTTTTAAGGTTTTCCGTGGGGATTCTTCCCGCGGTTTTCCTAATGTCACGTGCATAAATTCCCGACTTTTCTGCTTGATCTTTGGGTATGATGCGGGTAGGTGTGTAACCTCCTCGCAAGTCGGGAGCGTTGAGTTTCACTTGTATAGATTCTCCACGAGGTTTTGGTAGTTTTAGACATAGTGATCAATTATGTTAAACAACCAATTCCATCTTGGAGCTTCAAACAATCTAGTTCTCAACGTTCCCGCTATGCGGGGATGTTATTTCCCTTTCCGCAAGCATGGCCCAGAAAATCCTTCTTGGTTTCAATTCCCTGCAAGTGCTAAGTATGTGAAGGGTTTCGCCTTGACACTGTACCCGCACTCGTCTTATAGTTTCTTGATTTCCAAGGTATTCTTGGCTTCAATTCCCTGCAGGTGCTAAGTATGTGAAGGGTTTCGCCTTGACACTGTACCCGCACTTGTCTTATGGTTTTTTGCTTCCCAATGTGAGGGGGTATATTCCCTCTTATTTTTGAATCTTTTTTAATCTTTTTGAAATTCGAAGAGTTGGTGCAAGGATAAGAACAGTCCAAACTGTTGAAGGAACGTTAGCGTCTTCCGACGGTTTCTTCTGACAGTTCAGGATGTGCAGGAATTTATGGCGACATGACAGTATATGGTCATTCCAGACGCTTTTTCAGGCGCGTGGGCGCGAGTTTCTGGGCGCGTGGGCGCGAATTTTACGGCACGCGTCCTGTCGACAGCTGTTGCCAGCTTGCGCTTTCCACGTGTCGCCATTTCATTGCACCTGCGCTTCCTCTCTCCTCCGCATTAAATTCATCGCATTCATTGCGATGAGTATATAAAAGGGGGAGAGGGTGCATTTCAATTCACACCTTCACTTCACTCTTCTTCTTCTAAGCGATTTCCAGCGAATACTCTAACTTTTCTGTCGAGCATTCTCCTGAAATCGTTCTCTTTCCTACCTTAAAACATGTCTTCCGTTCACGATCCTGAGGTTACTGCCGAAGAGTCCGACGTATACTTTGAGAACCCGATGTCCGCGTCTGACAAGGACGACAAGAGTACTGCTGGCGAGTGCCAGTGTGCTCTTTCTGTCGATTTGTATCACTACATCGTCAAGAAGTTCATGCTCGAGCCCTACGAGCCTGAGTTTCCAGAGCCTCACCAGACGGTGTATGATGCCCCCAACGGCAAGATAGGGGTTTATGCCTCATTCTTCATGTATGGGAATCTCAGGTTCCCATTAACGAAGTTTGTATACCGTGTTCTGGAGAAACACGGTGTACATTTGACGGAGGTGCACCCGATGGCTATCGCTAAGGTTCGCCACTTTGAATGGGTGTGCCACATTCTGGGCGTTGAGCCCCGCGTCGACCGCCTGATGACCTTCTACTCCTGGAGGTGCATCCAGGGCTGGTATACCTTGGTCACTCGGATCAAGGGTTTGAAGATCTGCGCTACCGAGCGCAGTCTTCGGTCTTGGAAGCGGGAGTGTTTCTATATCTCCGCTCGCGTCGTCCCCATAGCGATGACGTTCAAGAACGGGAGAGCGCTCCCCAACCTTCACGCCTCCAACTACCAGGAGACTAAATGGTTTACCAAGATCTCCCAGATCCAGACTCCGGTTTACCGTTTTGCGGAGTCGGGGATGGTGATGCTTGGGATGAGCCGGGTGTGGAAGGATGCAGGGTCTGGGACGCCGCAGATACCCATCGTCCTTGAATACGGTTTGAACTTTACCCCTTACGGTATGCTCCGTCTTATGTGCCGATTTAGGGTTTTTCTTCTACTGTTTTTCTTTTGATTTTCAGAGGGGAACAACTTGCAATCGCTTCTGCAACCGCGGGAAACTGGTGGTCCCGCTCGAATGGGTACTCGTGATCTCGACGAGAACGAGTTGCCCATTTTGGAGCAAAGGGCGGATAGGTTCGTGGAGGTCTACCCGCTGGGCCACGAGATTTTGAGCGCCACGCGGCCAGGTAAGGGATTCTTTAATCCTCGCCCTCTGCATGCTCAGACTTCTGCTGGAGTTCCTCTAATTTTGTCATCTTCTGATGAGGAATCCGCAGATGGGCCTGCCTTCGTGAGGAAGAAGAAAGCTGCCGCCGTGAAGGGCAAGGCAAAGGTTACCTCCGCCGTCGACCTAGGAAATCAGTCTGACTCCGAGACTGAAAGCGAGGGGGCGGCGGGGAACCCTGGTGGTGGTGAGACAATTGTCTCGGAAGTTGAGACAGCTGTCACCTCCGAGCAACCAAGTTCTACGACGGTGACTGGCGTGAAGAGGCCAGTTCCATCGGGTTCGTCCCCGCCCGTCAAAACCTTCAAAATTATGAAAACCCATAAGTATACTTTTTATTTATCTTTCCCGCATTTCTTTCAGCCATTGTTTTTAATATTTTGTTCTCTTCATGCAGGCGTGGATGCAACCGCATTCCAAAGTGGTGCGGGAAGGAGCAGTTCTGGACCCACGACCGTAGGTTTGGTCAACCTACCCGAGGCGATGACCCAGGCGGCTGCGCCTGTTTCAAGTGTTGGTTCAGTTGCTCATCCCGTTGAGGCAATTGTTCCAATTGTGACGTCATCTCCGCCGGCTGTCAGTGCCATCTTTACCGCATCCTTCACTGAGCCGGCGGTGATTTTTTCTGCGGGCAACTCCGCAGCGGCGGCTACGGTTGTGAGTTCACCTCCAGTGAGTTCACCTCCGATGGTCTCTACCGCGGCGGCTTCTACCATGCCTCCTCCGGCACCGGCGACTACCTCGTCGATGGCCGGTTCCTCAGGTATGTCTAGGGTTGGGGCTTCTAGCCAATCTCTGCCTCCTTCCCATCTCCCTGACCTCTTGGATGGATATCCCTTAGGTTCGGGTGATGGATTTGGCGGCTACCGACCTGTTGTCGACCCTACAGGTGCGTAGGGTTATTTTGGCCTATTATCTTTTTTTTTTAACTGTTTTTTGTTTTTGCAGTTTCGGATTCCAATGAGGTGTATGTTCCACGGTGGAACATCCGCCGGGGAACAACCCTTCGAACGGCTGTGGACTGCGTCGAATGGGCGCGCCACGCCGCCCCAAGCGGTGCGTTAGGGGAGGCCATGGCTAGCTACCAGGAGGGTAGGCTAACCAATGAGCTTCGAATTCTCCTTGCTCAAATGCAGCCGCGCGTCGAGTTGCTTTGTCGTGAAAACGACAAGTTAAAGACGGCGCGTAGCCTGGAAGTGGCTCAGGCGCGTGCATTGCGGGAGGAGAACAAAAGGCTTGCCATGATTGCTGTGGAGAAGGAGAAGGCCTTCAAGGACCTTGAGGTCGAGGTCCAAGCCAGGCATGAGGCCCGTTCCAAGGCTACCCAAGCTGTTAACGAACAGCTTAGGTTGGCTAAGGAAACTGCGCGGAACGCGACTGAGAGGGCCACCAAAGCTGAAGCCATTGCTGAGCCTCTGCGCGCCGAGAATGTGGAGCTTAAAGCCAAACTAGAGAGACTTCAGCAGGCTCATGATGCTTTGGCCTTAAAAGATGCCAAGAAACTCCAAGAGCTCCTGGACCAGAAGGGTATGCTTGACCGCACTGAGCGTAAACTGAAGGGCGTTGAAGAGGCTGCTGCTAAGGATGTGTTGCTCGCCAACCTTAACAAAAATGAAGCCGAACGCGCCCGTGATCAAGCTCAAGCTGCCCTCCAGGAAGCTCTGATCACCAAGGAATGGCTTCTACGAGAAGCGTTGTCGCAGGTACGCGTAATTCCGTAACTTCTTTACGCTTTTCTTCATACTTAGATAAATTTTTGATACATGTATTTTTATTTTGTAGGTTGTGCATCGGATCTTCACGAACACATCATATGACGATGCTATGAGCGCAGCCCTCAACGCTTCTCATGAGGATGGGGAAAAGGCTGGTTTCCTGCTTGGTCTGGGGTTTGTTGAGCAGGGCATCCCGCCTTCCAACTTCCCTCTTTATGACGTGGACACTGAAGCTGCTTACGACCAAGCAGTGAACCAGTATGCTGCCTTCCCTCATCCGGTGGTGGAGAAGGTGAACGAGATTGCTGCTGCTGCTGATGATGGGCTAACTATTCTCAAGGCTTTCCTTGAACCGTCACAGCCAACTGATGGTGTGGGTTCAAGCGGGTTTGGAGGGAGTGGTCCTGAAGCTTGAACCCTGAGATCCCTTCCAACCGCTAGGATAGATTTACATTTTTGTAGGCGGAAAGATGCCCAGCCATTCTTGTAATCTTTGAAATTTTTTATGAAATATAAATGTTTGTGCGGGTAGGACCGTCACTTTCACTTAATGACTTGCTTTATAAACGTTATATGACTTGCTCATGCATATTATAGTTTAATTTGGCACTTGTTTTGCCTTATAAACAATATATGATTTGCTCATGCATACTTTAGTTTAACTTAGCAATTTTCCAAGTGTTTTGAATAAGTTAACCTTTCGACGCGTGGTTGTCAATAGGTTAGTGTTCAGTTTCCTCTATCATGATTGTGCGGGTAGGACCGTCACTTTCACTTAGGATGACCAAACTTCACCTATAACTGACCTGCGTGAAGGTTTCCCTCATCTTTTTAGAAATTTTCTAAGTGTTTTGAATAAGTTAACCTTTCGACGCGTGGTTGTCAATAGGTTAATGTTCAGTTTCCTCTATCATGATTGTGCGGGTAGGACCGTCACTTTCATTTAGTGGGATGACCAAACTTCACCTATAATTGACCTACGTGAAGGTTTTCCTCATCTTTTCCTTAGAAATTTTAACCATTTTTGTGTTTATGCGGGTTTTGCCGCTTTCCACACGCAACGACTTTCTTCCTCCCTCACTTATTTATGCGGTGAATACCGGCATATCAGTTCGGTCAGTTCGTAAGTATAAAGGTAAGGCTATCAACACAATGTGATAAGGAGAATCATTTCCATTAGAAGTGGCTCTAGGCCTTTTCTTTACAAGTTTGGAATTGATATACATGTAGCATCTGCGTAATTGAGCTCCATTCCATGTTCTTAGGATGGGGGTGTCATCAAGCCTTTCGGGCCGGTTTGCGCCTGGTTCGGAATCTCGTTGTTACGCAGTATGTAGTCTCTAACATTGAAGTTGCAGTTTCACCCGTGTTTTCCCCAACTGGGGTTCTACACGCGTTAGCCTGCTCAGCATCCATTACGCCACAAGGTGTGCGAGTTCCCCATCTCTGACGAATGTCTCGACGACGTCTTTCAAGGATATGCATTCCTCAGTGGTGTGACCTTTTGTCCCGTGGAAGTCACAGGACTTGCTCTGATCAGCGTTGTGACGCTGTCGGATTATTGGAGCCTTTGGCCATGGGAGCCTCTCGGTGGCAAATATTTCGGTGACGCTTTTGGTGAGTGGCGTCCATCTGGGATTCCGGTTCGACGACTGCATGTTGTCCTTTCCGCCTAAGAGATGGCGAGAGCTGAATGAGGTGTCAAAGTTTACCCTTGACTGCCAAATACCAAGCTTCCTCTTTTTGTTTTGTCGGGCGGTATGGACGTTATTTTCTCTCGTCCTCTGGGTGTAGAGGTTTGTGCTCTGGGGAAGATCTCTACCCAGTTGCTTCTCCGTTTCCGCAAAGCGTTTAGCTGCTGTCATGATGGCATCCCACGTGGATGGCATGCCGTCTTTACCCATCAAGGTGCGGATGAGCTCTGGGTCTTCAGCACCGTGGATGAAAGCAGCGCGAACAAGATCTTCACTAATAGTGCCCAGACTTAGCTTCTTTGAGTTGAAGCGCGTGATGAAGTCTAGCAAAGACTCGTCTTCCTCTCGGATGCAGTTGAGGATTGTCCATTGTTCTTCAGTATATTTTCTTTGTTGACTGAAGTGCTGGATGAACTTCTGCTGGAAGTCTGCCCAATCGTAGATGTGGTGGACCGGTAGACGGTCAAACCACGCTCTGGCTGCCCCAACAAGGGTCATTTGGAACATGTAACACCACGTGGGTTCCGTCCAATTGCTGACGGTTGCCCCCGCTATGAATCTGTTCAAATGATCGTCTGGGTCAGATATGCCATCATAAGTGCCTATGTTGGACATCTGTTTGGCACTCTTCGGGGCAATTGCTTCCGCGATGTCCCTTGCAAATTTGGACGTTCCCGCATTTGCAACAGTTGGTCTGAAGGTTTTAGAGAAGTCACGTGGGTTTCCACCCGCGTTTTTTGGTTTAAAGGTTTCTCCAAAATTTCTTCTCTGGTGGAAATCTGCTTGTTTACGCTTCCCTTTCGCCCTATGGCGCGGGTTTGCGTCACTGTCAGATTCTTCCCAATCTTCATCATACTCGCACTCATTACTCATGTTGAGCTGTTGAGTGTTTCCGAACTCGTCATTGGCCTGTTGGAGTGAACGTAAACGTTCATCCAACTCGGCTTGGAATTCTCTTTGACATGCTTCCGCCCAAGCTTTAACTTGGTCTAATGTTTGGCGGGGGAGCCTCGTCTGTTTTTCCACCTGGGTATCGATGAATCTCAGGGGAAGATTGTTTACTGCACTTGCCCCGGCTTGGGTAACCGGGGTAGTGTTCGTAACATTCGTATACTCGCCGGTGTTCCTCCCAGTGGCTGGGGTTGTGGTTACCGGAGTTTCTTGGTTACCCGGTGGCTTTGGCATCGGAGTAACGTTAACCATCTTTCCAGAAGTTTGAAAAAACTGAAAAAAGGAAGATTAAGTTCTAGCTTAATGCACGGATGGCGCCAATGAAGAAACACTAAATGACCCCAGCAGATTACGGATAATCTTAGGGTTAAGTAGATGTTTCCCACGAAGGTTAGGTCCGGCAAAGATGGTTATTCTTCTTGACCTGCAAAACAGACACCGTGAGCTCGTCACTGAGAAGGGGGGTTCCTCCTTGTGACCACCCTCCGGCGTGAGAATCAGACTAGATTGCTCTGAATATAAGTGTATATTAAGAGAAATAGCTAGAGAAGATAAGATATGATAAGATCATATAAGATAATGATACCGTTCCAAGGTGTTGGAGTATTTATAGCCGAAGGTAGGTTTCCAAGCAGGTACGGCCAGCTGTATAATATTCCTTTTCCACCAACTACAGGCTACGCACGTGCCACGATGGGAGTTGGTGAGTAGGCAGCGGCTGATAGTGACATGGCCAGCTGTATAATATTCCTTTTTCACCAACCATGGGCTGTGTACGTGCCACGATGGGAGTTGGTGGGTAGGCAGCGGCTGATAGTGACATTTTGTACTAGAGCGTGCTCCTCCTCGTACTGTTGTCGGTGAGCTGTCACCCTGTGATTGGTTCATGGGCTGCTTTGGTCAGATCTTGTCTATTTTGTCCATACCTTGGCAGGTATAGTACAAAAGATCTTCCAGAAGCGTACGGACTGGCTCATTTGGGCGGGAGTATTCCCACCCTGCTCATTCCTTCTTCAGGTGACATTACTGAATTATTAAGAGTTAGTGCCTTGTGCGTGTAGCCTTACTATTAGTGCGGGTAGCCTTCCCTCATGGCTTGTATCCGCAGCTGCGGGAACAGTCGGGGTACTACCACTGGGAGGCTTTTCCTGCGGGAACAGCTGGCGTACTATGCGTAAGGTCTTCATCTCTCTGAGCATGGTGGGTCTTGCGGATCCAGTTGGTCTTTGCGCAGACGTCCCTCTTCAAGGTGAGTCTTACGGGTCCAACTGGGCTCTACTGGGACCTACCTCTTCACCATATTTATTTAATATGTTGTTGGAACTAACATCCCACGTTGTATTTCTGGTGAACCTTTCTTTTGTCGTGCACTTTTTCTTTTATCATGGAAGCAAGTTTATATTTTTAAAGTAATATATAATGAGTTATTTATAAGTAATAAAAACTGTTTAAATACAAAAGGTTCTTATCCTACATAGTGTAGCAAAGATTTTGGACCTCTAGATCATGAAAGTATGAAACCAGTGAACGAGATTAATGAAGACCGCCACATCGTCAATTTTCAAACGTAAAAATGCTTGAAATATAATTGTTTTTTCCCCTAGAGTTCTTCCTTTTAAAGTTTTTTTAAACGCATGTAACCTTTTCTTTATACAAAATTATTATTAATATTTTTAAATCATGATAATATAGAGTATTTCTAAGCCGACAAAGGTAGGCATAATGCCCGACCAAAATAATAATAAAATATTATAACGGCTTAATACCCGAGTCGATATTATTCTCGATAAACAAAGAAATGAATAACAAAGAAAATAAAGAAAGAGAAATAAGATATATATATGAGTATAAATATATAGATATAAATATTCTTTGTTAGATATATATTATTTACGTATAATGAGTGTATTAAATAATGAAGAAAAGAATACGTTTCTTAATTAAGAAGAGACGTCGAGCTTTTATAAACTAAAAGTTTATTAACATTACTTTTCAACTAAAGGTTTTAAAGTAAAATGGGATAATGAACTAAAGGTTCATCGAGATAATTAAGACTAGAGGTCTTAAAGCCGGATCGTTTATCCGACTAATAAATGTTATACTCGTACTATAGGTGCGAAATAGCAAGAAGAGATCTATGGACGGTGTTGGAAGCCGATCCTATTGAAAAGGTGAATACACCCCACTTTTACAAACTTGTTTTCAAACAAACAAACGTGTTAAGTGTAAAACTTTACATGAGGCTACGTGTCTCTAAAAACATTATAAATAAGAGTATAAACCAGCCCTCAGGCTATGGTATACGTTTGTCTGGATCCTTACATATGTGGAATGCGGTGGGCACATCGCACCACGCTTGGTCACGACCTCCAGCCACGATGGGCCGGACCTAAGTTACGTTCGAGTGAGGAATGGCCATGTGTATATTTATGGTACCTAAGTTATGTCATAAACGATGCGGTGTTTCGCTGAGGTGACCTAGTTCAGAGACTCGAATTTATGATGAATGATTTAACTTGATTATTCCTAAGCCAAGATGGGCCGAGACTTACGTGGTCTCGAGGGGTGATTAAATAAAGAAAATATTTTTAGCGTCAGCATATTCACCAGCATTCGTTGCTGACGTATTTTATTAACATTTTGCAGGTAATCAGGAATAGATCTTGAAAGACGAAGAAGCTCAAGAATCCGATGGCTCGGATAATTTTGTGTAAATATAAAACATGGTGGTTTTGTAAAACTTATAAAACTAAACGAGACTTTCGTCTCGTCTTTGTTATGTAAATATTTATAAATATGATCCTCATGTTTTTATAAAGACTTCGGCATTAACCTGCTACTCTGATTTAATTACAAATATGGTACCAACTATGGTTCACACGCCTAGGCCTAGAATGGGGGTGTGACAGGTTGGTATCAGAGCCATCGATTTTGGCGAATTGGGTATCATAAAACAATACCCAAGCTTCGATTCAAACATAGGAAATATTATTTGTTTATTTGAAATAGGGATAAGATTGGTTGGTAACCCTTTCTTTCCCTCTTTACACTCTAAACCACCCAAAAGATGTCTTATGAAGAAGTAATGGGATATTATGACAAGGAAGTAAGAAGAGCAAAGAAGTATTACAAATTTCCACAAGGCGTCAAGAGTAAAGATTACTTTGAATCACTCTTTAATGAAGAATACAAACAAAACCCCAACCCAAGTCCAATCTACCACCTAGATAACACACCACATGAAATATACCAACCCCCAAGGCATTCAAGTTATCATCCGTCAAGCCTTCCTATGTATCAACCTTCCGAGATCCCGACATACTATCCTTCTGAAATTCCCACCTATCATCCATCCGGAGGTTCAACGTATTACCCATCAAATCCACATCCTTCATACACTTTCCTCTCCAACTTACCAATCAATGAGGAACCGAAATCTTCTTCATCCGACTGGATGCAATGCCACTCCGTTCAACGAAAGTGGCATACCGGCACTTCAACTATGGATACTGCTAATTCCCGTGTCAACAAGGAAGGACCCTCTCACAAACCAAAGATGAGAGTGACGATGCCATACGAGAAAATACATATGCCGGCAATGACCGAGGAGGAACCAGAAGAGGAACCAGAAGAAGAATCGGAAGAGGAACCGGAAGAGGAAACCGACCCCGAGGAAGAATATCCGGACAATACAAATGAAGTAACCACACCGGAAGAAGAACAACACTCCACCCCAAGCTATGGTTCTGTCGATCCATACATGAAATTTCTCCACGAACTCAAGGGAAAAGCGTCATCAAGTTTCCCACCATACCAAGGCGAGATTCCATCCATTGAAGAACAGGCCAATGAAATCCGTGAGCAAAATGAAACAGCCGATGCATTCTTCAATTATCCTTCTGAAGAGACTGCAACTCCATACCCCGATCCCAAGAACCAATATGATATTGTGAAGATGGGTTACCGCGACCCACCTCCAAGATATGGGTATCCGACTGACATGCCTCAGTCCCAGGAGGAGCATTTGGACCGAGCCTTACACGAAACTGATGACCTTAGGAAGAAGATTGTTGTGGATGAGAAGAAAAAGAAGAAGATAGGAGAAAAGTTTCTTCGCAAATGCAACAAGCTAACGAAGGTTGTGAAGAAATTTATGAAAGACTAAGTGGATAGTGATGATGGTGTGTACGAAGAATGAAGTTTATGTGTGTAAAATAGTTTGTATGATGTGTTTTAATGTATGTATTATATGTAATAAAGATAGGAAATTATATATCGCTTAAAAACGATATATAGGTATGTTGTAAAATAATATACATATCGTTTATGATATGTATATGAATGTGAAATAAATAAACTTGTATATTAAGAAAAGAAATGTGTTAAATTTCAGATAAAAAGAATAAAAAGATAAAAGAATGTCTAGACAAAGCGATAATCGCGAGGTTTCCCGAAAGGAAGCCGAGAGACGAGAATCAAAAGGGAAAGGTCCCGAGAAAGAGGAACCAATTCCCG
The DNA here is from genome assembly GCF_021521415.1 of Bidens hawaiensis. Taxonomy (NCBI): domain Eukaryota; kingdom Viridiplantae; phylum Streptophyta; class Magnoliopsida; order Asterales; family Asteraceae; genus Bidens; species Bidens hawaiensis. Next base: position 124,199 of record NW_027493592.1, on the reverse strand, counting down.
ACAAATATATGAATTAAATTCAACAAATGATCAGAAAATCTTTTCGGGAAGAATCTGAAAATAGATCCCGATCTAGACAAACAAGACATACTCAATCTGAAAATCCTTCCCGAAAATCTATTTCTAAACCCCGTACTCGACCCTCACATGAGGAAGAAAGCGAGCATGAGTCAAACGCCGGTGAGGGCGTTAGAAATAGTCCAAGAAACCACCGACAAAGTTCTTCAAATCCGCGAACGACTTAAGACGGCATGTGATCGCCAAAAGAGTTACGCCAATGTCCGTCGTAAGCCATTAGAGTTTAATGTCGGTGACAAGGTTCTTTTAAAAGTCTCGCCATGGAAGGGCGTAGTCCGTTTCGGTAAGAAAGGCAAGCTAAGTCCTCGATTCGTTGGACCCTTCGAGGTACTCGAACGAATTGGTACCGCCGCATACCGTTTGCGACTACCCGAGGAAATGCAAGGGATACACGACGTATTCCATGTATCGAATCTGCGTAAGTGTCTAGCCGATGAGTCTCTTTCGATGCCCCTAAAATAAGTAGAAATTAACGAGAACTTAAAATTCATTGAAAAACCAATTCAAATTGAAAATTCGAAAACTAAGAAACTTAAAAGACGAACCTTGAAAATCATGAAAGTAAGATGGGACTCACGAAGAGGGCCTGAGTATACTTGGGAACTCGAGTCCGAGATGAGAAAGAAATATCCCCACTTGTTCTCGTAAGCAATCTCGAGGACGAGATTTATTTCAAGGTGGGGAGGATGTAACATCACGTAAATTTCGGGTCAAAATGTCAATTTTCAAAGTCAAGGGACCAATTCTGCCAAAATCTAAACCCCAGGGACCAAAATGTAATTTCTGGTTTTCCTGACCTATCGCGGTACGCGATGGGTCAGAGGAGACACCCATCGCGTACCGCGATTGGGATGTCTGACACACGTGACACGTGTGCCACGTGGCACACGGTGGCAGCGTATGCCGCCACGTGGCGGCACGTCCGCCACGTGTCGCCACGTGTAAGCGGTGCCTGCCACGTGTCGACACGTGGCAGGTCTACCCTGTGACTCACCAACCCTATATTGCGGTACGCGATGGGTGAGCCAGGGGACCCATCGCGGTACTTGGCTCTATAAATAGCAGCCACGGGATTCATTCCCAACTCACAAAATTTCACACACTTACTCTCTCACTACTCTCTCTCTAGACCTCGTAGTGTGTGCCATCGATCCACCTCGTTAAACGTGCCTGTTACCTCGTTTTCCGTGCCCTACTCCTCGATAAACGAGCCACTTTCCGATGACGTTCCGAGTAAAGAGGAGGTGCTGCCCGATGTCCCGATAGCTACCTCGAAGTAAGTGCAAAGAAGTATTGGTGCCTCGAGAAACGTGCCAAGTGTGGAAGGAAGTGTTGATCAAGTGAAAGTTGAAAAGCGAGTAGCGTCGGAGTGCTGCCCAAGTGTCTGGGGTATTTCTAAGCCGACAAAGGTAGGCATAATGCCCGACCAAAATAATAATAAAATATTATAACGGCTTAATACCCGAGTCGATATTATTCTCGATAAACAAAGAAATGAATAACAAAGAAAATAAATAAAGAGAAATAAGATATATATATATATATATATGAGTATAAATATATAGATATAAATATTCTTTGTTAGATATATATTATTTAAGTATAATGAGTGTACTTAAATAATGAAGAAAAGAATACGTTTCTTAATGAAGAAGAAACGTCGGGTTTTTATAAACTAAAAGTTTATTAACATTAATTTTCAATAAAGGTTTTAAAGTAAAAGGGGATAATGAACTAAAGGTTAATCGAGATAATTAAGACTAGAGGTCTTAAAGCCGGATCGTTTATCTGACTAATAAATGTTATAATCGTACTATAGGTGCAGATAGCAAGAAGAGATCTATGGACGGTGTTGGAAGCCGATCCTATTGAAAAGGTGAATACACCCCACTTTTACAAACTTGTTTTCAAACAAACAAACGTGTTATGTGTAAAACTTTATATGAGGCTACGTGTCTCTAAAAACATTATAAATAAGAGTATAAGCCAGCCCTCAGGCTATGGTATACGTTTGTCTGGATCCTTACATATGTGGAATGCGGTGGGCACATCGCACCACGCTTGGTCACGACCTCCAGCCACGATGGGCCGGAACTAAGTTACGTCCGAGTGAGGAATGGCCATGTATATATTTATGGTACCTAAGTCATGTCATAAACGCTACGGTGTTTCGCTGAGGTGACCTAGTGCAGAGACTCGAATTTATGATGATTGAATTAACTTGATTATTCCTAAGCCAAGATGGGCCGAGACTTACGTGGTCTCGAGGGGTGATTAAGTAAAGAAAATAGTTTTAGCGTCAGCATATTCACCAGCATTCGTTGCTGACGTATTTTATTAACATTTTGCAGGTAATCAGGAATAGAGCTTGAAAGACGAAGAAGCTCAAGAATCCGATGGCTCGGATAATTTTGTGTAAATATAAAACATGGTGGTTTTGTAAAACTTATAAAACTAAACGAGACTTTCGTCTCGTCTTTTGTTATGTAAATATTTATAAATATGATCCTTATGTTTTTATAAAAACTTCCGCATTAACCCGCTACTCTGATTTAATTACAAATATGGTACCAACTATGGTTCACACGCCTAAACCTAGAATGAGGGTGTGACACAAATTATAAGACAAAATAACAATACGATATACTTTGGCTCAAGTTGTTTATTATCATCAGGGTATAATTATTTTTCATTTTGTCTTGGTATCTGGCAATTTCACCTTTAATAAAAGAAGAGAGAAGGTGAGTGATGATTATGATAGTTTGTACTTCAAACCATTCCAACCATTGGAGATGGCCTAAGGCTGAGGGGTGTGGGGGGCGCGAGAGGGGGCGCGAGTGGGGGCGCCAGCCAATAATATTGTGACGTGTGGCAGAGAGAGAAACTTGATAAGATGGGTGTTGGTTGTGGTGCTCGCGCCCCTGGCCCTGGTGTGGAGGGGCGCGAGCGGTTTTTTTTTTATTTTTTTATAAATGTATTAAAAAAACGTATTATTAAAAAAACTCATAAATTATTTAAAAAAACACACATTAATTAAAAAAACACATTAATATCTAAAAAAAAAATTAAAGTACAAAATAAAAAAAAACATTAAATATCCAAACTATAATATGCTAAAAGTGAAAATAAAGCTAGCCATCTAAATTATAATAAAGCTTCAAAGATCAAGGGCTAAAAGTGAAAATACATTTAAATTATAATATGCTAGCCATCTCCTTCATTCCCGTTTTTCCGATTTGGGTTTCCGGCCGTCGGAATCCGACCTTGGCCACCTTAAAAAGCCTCCTTAAACTATTATTTTAACTGGATTCCCAAGCCCAACGGCTCTTCACGCATTCCCAAGCCCCCTTTACGCCTCTTCCCTCCCGCTACCCCTCTTGCGCCTGCGTTGTTTTTCGTGCTCGCGCCCCTCTCGCGCCCCTCTCGCTCCTCGGTGGTGTGGTGCTCGCGCCCCGGGGCGCGAGCGGCTGGCCTCACGCGCCCTTTCTCGCGCTCCACACCCCTCAGCCTAAGTGTTTGCTTTTTGGAATGTAAAGTATTTTAAAATTTGTGTTTGTATTCAAAGTATGATTTTAGATGTTTCAGTATGTCTGTTAAAAGATCAATTTTTAGTTTAACTGTATCATGTCCAATCAGAAGTTCGACAATTTCATTTATCTGTATATAATATATGTATATTCGGGTTTAATCGTAACGTTTTCTCCCTCGTTTAATATTGGTTATGTATTTATATAAAGAACCGTTCGTATAAACTAAGGGATGTTCCAACCAAGGAATGTGGAATTTGACCCTTACATGTCTACACTTGATAAAATGTTTCTAGTGCATTTCTAATATGCCCAACGACTCATTTTAGGACACCCAGAGTGAATCTCAAACAATTATTACAAACAAACAAGAAAATTCAGTCAGCAACACATAAGCCATGACTATATTTTACACCTTGCACAAACCAAAAAACTCTAATTGTATAACATGCTCTTGATTCTAGGACATTAATTAAAAAAAATTCAAAATTTACTTAAAGTTGGTATCATGTTTCCAACGTCAACACTTCACCAAATTCTTGAGTTGCCCGAAACTCATGTTAAGATCAATTATTTTACCAAAACTACAGCTTCTTGTTTCAAACTTTCAATCATACCTCTTGTGAAGATGGATGAATCTTACACAATTACACTTAAAATGTACTGAATATTATATTTATATTATGGGTTGAGTTCAAATATGTAGTTTGATTTTTCATGAGAGGTTAGGAAGAAAATTTCGGTATAATACTTTAATATAAAAAACCCACTTACATTTTCACTCATTTCCTACAACCACCACCATCTCGCCGAAAAATGTAACAGAAAATTTTGACCAGAAAAGACACCGGAATTGTTTTTGCCGGAAATTTGGCAGGGATAGTTGCCAGAAAATTTCACTGGAAAGTAACTGGAAAACAGTCGTCGGAAAAAGCACAATGGAAAACACTAATAAAAACACAATTTTTAAACACAATTATTGTTAAAACGCAATTTGTAAAAAAATCCACTAATTTTTTTCATTTTTATATATAATTATGGTACTCATATAAAAGATAAAAGAAATAATAATTACTATGGTGATTTTGTTTTTATTTTAAAAGATGTATAAAAAAGTTATAGACGTTCTAAAATGACGGGGTAAAATAACATCTGGAGAGAGAAAATCAACAAATATGTTATCTTTATTATGTCATTCTCCTTATTTAACACTTGATTTTACCCATAAACTAATCTCAATCATCCATATTCAAAATCAATGGACTAGATTACTTTTTATGTTTCCTAAAAAAAACCATAGCTCCTATTATAACCAAACTCTTTATATCATTACAACCTTATTATACGCATCGATGTAGATTTTAGTAGGATCCGCATTCAAAACACTCACATAAGAGAGACAAAAAGGTTTAAGCATTTTTGGCAATTTCTTGTGCTGCGCTTATTTTTTTATACGCTTGCAACATCTAGCAGTTTGCGCATTTCATCTGCCTTCATGATTTGTAGGTAAAGTTTCACACATATAGGGGATTATTCAATCACATTTTTTATTTACTTTCCTCAAAAGCTCTCATGTCAAAACGAGAACTAAGAGAACAAATGAGATATCCCTTAAGCGTTTATCCGTTAGAAAACCCGTTAGAAAACCAAAACACAAGTTGAAATATCATTTTACCACACATTTAGAATTCATAATTTTCGATGATATGAAACTGCTTCCCTTTTCTTAGGTGGTGCATAGATGGAAATGGAGCTCAATCGATTGGTAACGGTTGTATGATACTCTACTTGCTAATTTCTAGTATCTGTATAGTAGTTTTAGTTGTGTTGAGTCATTGAGCTTTAGCTCAACTGATACTATAGAGGAAGTGAGGATTCGAGTTGGATGGTGTAAAGTCTTAAGTTTAAATTCGATTCCAACCGGGTTTACCGTAGTGGGCGTTCAAATGGAGGGAGGAGTCTTAGGCTACCCTGCGTTGTGTTAGACCAACTTCACCCAAAATCGACATAAATTATAACATAGATTATATTTTAATTATCCAAAATCGAATTAGCGAACTTTATTTTATTTAATTAAAATCAAAATCCTATCTGTGTTTGACCTCTCGTACAAATTTCACCCTACTGTTCTTCAACCATTTGGTCTATCTACTAATTTATAGTTTCAATGCTCTGTACACTCACCTTTGGTTTGGATTGTGAGTTGCTAGTTTGTTACCCTCACCGCCACTACACGTCTATATATCACATGCCACAAAACTTCTTGATTTTCTATCTTGATTAAAAATCCATCTAAACAAGTAATCGACACTTTCGGCCATATGACCAAATATAACTGAAAGATAAGAATCATGATGAGTGGTTCATGAAAGGAATTATGTCGTTATTGAATGCGAGAATTAAACTCGATTGTCTTTCTATAACAAGGTTTGATGTCACATGTAACAAGAAAGGACCAATTGCGTGTCTTAGAAATGCAATGAATTTTGGCATGATACACAATTTGAAACCTTTTATTTTTCAAGGTTCTAATTTTCTTTTTTGGTGGATTAAATATGACAAAAGGTTAAAAAGGGAAACTGAAAGTACCAACCACACATTGCCAAACTAAGAAAGACAGACAAAAAGCATGAGTTTAGGGGAGTTAGGTAGATAACGGAGGGAAGTTGGCAGATTCAATTATTTGCACATGCCACAATCAAAATATATTCATCTTACACATGCTTATTAACTTCTAACTTACACATAAATAGGTGTTCACTAATCTCAATAGTTTGTACCTTATGCACTAACATTTGTAAATTGTTCTTAACAACCTGAACCTTGTAGCTTGTACACAAAATAGAGTCATGCATGATGTATTACATAGGTTGAATACATCCAACCTATTAGAAACCAACAGTAAATTTGTATTTTGTATGTTGTTAGCTATTGGTGAAATAAGAAATAATGAAAATTTAAGAATTGTAAATAACACATAACAATCATCTAAGAAATATAAAATTATATTTTAAAATAAAATATAACTAAAATCTTATGATTTAGTAAGTTTTATTAAATTGTTAAAATAAAAATTAAATATTTAATTTAGTTATTGAACATCATTATTATCAAACATGAGAGAGTTATTTGATAGAATAGAGAGACGGGAAACAAAACTTTACACCTTACCAGAAAATCAGCATGTGTCAACAAAGTTATTTTTTATAACTAGAGAGATGCCCAAGCGATATGTTGGGGAACACAAACGTTGTTAATCACGTAAAACTATAGCAAACATAAGTTGATATAGATAAAGAGATATATATAAATAAAAGTATTAATTAGCTTCCCCTAGGAAGAATAGGTGGCGCAGACTCGTGTGTTATTGGGAGGATTGGTGCGGATTCCGATGTAGCGAGAGCGTGTGGCGGCCGGTATTTTGGGGTCTTGGCCATTCTGCTTAGGCTTGTTGTTCGTGTTCATTTTTGGTGGTTGGCTTTTGTGTTTTTTGCTTGGTGTTGAAGTTTTGTGGTGGTGTATTGGCGAGTCTAGCTTGTTGCTAGCGTTTCTTTTTATAATATATCTTTGTTTGTCATTAAAAAAAGTTGTCTTAAAATAACCAAAACTTACGTAACTTTTAGGAATTTGAGATCAAAATCTAATCATCAATGGTAACTATTCATGTAATTAACTCATAGATTAATTAAACCCACGTGTAATCACATTTAAAACTCGATTATTTATATGAAACCAAACACAGAGGAATTTAAGTATATTGTGTAGGAGTCCATTAATTAATCAAACCCAAAGTCCATTTCTCTGGAGTTTTGAACTTAAAAATAATGGTACTACAATAACCTGTATCCCTTGCATTGTGCCTTGCTTCAAATATCACATATTTAATCACTTGGTCTTCTTGCGGGCTTCATACAGGTAACTGATAATCACCACAGCAGCAGTAACCAAAACGCCAACCGCACTCTGGGCCAATACGACACCGTCCTTAACAACCGTATGGGAACTTGGTGTAAAGCCTAATTCAGAGAGTTTCTTGTGTGACACTGCATAGTCATTGAAGAATGCATCTTCATCCTAGTGAATGAATTAATGCTCAATTATTAAACACAACATGGAAAAAACGTAAAATCAAATCAATATATTTAATGTGAAAAGAAAAGGACGCCTACCAACTCATAAAATACCATGTTAGTCATACCATATATAATAAGGAATGAATTTGGAAAAAGATATGTTAACCAATCAAATAAAAAAGTCAAATTGTAGCATTAGCAGATTGTACTGTACAAGTATCTGTTTGAGAAGAAGAACACAAGCTCTGCAAAGGTTGTTGGGCAGTAGGTGAGTGTGGTTAATGGGTGCAGACCAGTAGTCAGAGTCCAGAGTGGGTCCCAACTGTCAAAACCAAACACACAACTGTATTTGGCTTTAATGTTTGTTTGGTTATAGGTTCCTATTTTAGTCGTTAAGGTAGGTTCCTACCCTAGTATTAAAGGATATCTATTGGGATGGTTGTCTAATAGTTAAAGGTTTGGGTTATACATACACCATATTGGTTATTCATACATCAGGGTAGCCTATACGAGTCGTATAGGTGCATAGTCAAGTCATTTTCAAGCAAAAGTGTCAGGTTTTATTCTTTTGTATCGTATAGCCCCTATACGGCTCGTATAGGGCTATATGACTCGTATAAGGTCTATTTGACTCGTATAGTTTTTTTTTTCAATTATAAAATTACAAAATATTAAAAATAACACCCGAGTTGGTTACAAAATAAAAATATACCTAACAACCTACGCACAACATGAGCGTTTCGGGGTAACGACTTTTTAGATGTGGTAATGCAATCCATTTTGGTTGACACATATATGAGTTATCTAAGCTTGTGAAATATGAGTTATCTAAGCTTTTGGCATTGTCTTACAAAACAACACACAAATCTTACATGGTTTGAGAAAGAAAATCTGATACCTGGTCTATACGGGTCGTATACCACCTATACGAGTCATATAGACCAAAAAAGTAATTAAAAAATCTCTGGTCAAAGTACATGCTGACATGCTGTATATACGAGTCGTATAGACCCTGTACGGCTCGTATAGGTCAGACGAGTTACGTAGGCTATACGAGCTGGAAAATCTATACGGCTCATATAAGGTCTATACAGCTCATATAGACTACAAAAAGCTGCCACAATGACATGTTCGTACACAGGTCAATAAGTTAGGGCTATACGACTCGTATAGGCCCTATACGAGCTGTATAGCCTTATTCCCACACTGGTGTATGCATAGCATGACCCTAGTTAAATTAATATAAGTTTCTAGTTTAGTTTACACGACATATTCTATAAGACTATTCACTATGGTGACCATTTATCACAACTGATTGCAAGGTGGCACAAAATGACAAAAAAATATTTTAATTAAATAATTAGAAATTCTTTTTTGTCTACAACCGGTTGCAACCTAGGTTGTTCTAGCAACCCAAGTTTGCAACCAAACTTTTATATCTAACTTGGTTTTTCTATGAAAATTACAACTTTTAACCTTTTTTAAAAAAATGTAACAACATGGTTTTTATTTATAAAAAAATATTGAACATTTTGATATAAATTTGATAAAAAATGAAGCATATTTTTTTAATAAAATATTGGTTTGGGTTGGGTTGTGATAGTGAGTGAGATACTAGATTGGGTTGGGTTGTATATGTTGAAGAGAGAGAAATTAGTTTTTTAATAATTAGTTTCTACTTAGGTTTTCACGACCGAAAAAATTTCAAAATAGACATGTTGAACGAACATACTTTTCAAAATAGTTAAAAATTTATTGTTTAAAAAAAATAATCATATTAGAAAAAGCCAAATCACCTTTTGACACGTTAGCAGATTCTGCTTAACAGGCTCCTTTTGAGCAGCCGACACAGAATAACATGGAAAAATGGCATGACATCAACCATCATGCAACACGTGTCATGATCTAACTAGCTGGAAGAGGCATACCATGACTATATGTGCTAGCTCGCCAGCGTTTTGGTTCCTTTATAGCCGTCGTACGCCTCTTTTGGCTCCTTTATAGCAGGATCATGACACGTGTAGTTTTCTGGATGATGGCACATCATTTTTCATGATATTCAGTGCCGGCTCAAAAGGAACCCGATGAGCCGAATCTGCTGATGTGTTTAAATGTGATTGGCTCTTCTCGTATGTGCTTACGATTATTTTACAAAACCAAAAAATCTAACAACTTGACTGATTCAATAAAAATTTGCATCATAAAACAAGTCAAAGTCAGAGACACAAGAAAACTGTATACCTTGGCATACAGGTCAACATATCGGTGGAATACTGGATCCTCCACCAATGCAAGGTCTGTAGGAAGTTTCAATAGTCCCTCTGATTCCCCTTTCAAAAGTTCACTGGTTTCATAAATCATAATATTAGTGTCATTTCAGTTTTAAAAATTCATTATTTTAGTATAACGAGAAAATAGTAATAATTAATAGTTTTACACAAAATATAAGCTATCAAATTTCAGTGGCTCCCTAGTCCAAGGGCCTTCAAAGCCTGATCTGTCTGCATGTGCTCTTCCCTACAACATTAAAACAAGCATTATCATTCGCATAAGATGCCTACAAGATATTAATCTAACAAGTAACTTACAAGAGTGTGTCCTCCAGATAGGGCTACAACATCCTTATCGGATAAACCCATGCGATAAAATATGTCCCTCAAGTGTTGTGCACCTAAATTAGTAGAAAGCAATACCAAATGAAGATCGATAGTGGTAAATAAGTAACATCATTTGTATAACGTTAGCATATAACAAGTATTCATGTCAAACGTTTATCATTGGGCATTTAAATCAGCTCACTTGATTATGTGCCATGTGTGTTGTAAAATACATCTGCATCTAGAAGATACAGTATAAGGTTCAAGAAGTTTGGAGTGGTTTATATAATTGTTTAGATACAGACATGAAGATAAGGACAAACTTTTGTTAGTTGCAATATTATCACAAAATAGTAACACACCAAAATGCCCCAAACACCCTTGCATTTTCCAAGATTATGAAATTTGCCAATATATGACTGACTGGCAAATCTAGCATTGATGGGCGATGAACCGAAAACACCCTTCGATTATAGTGATGTCACTACAATAACGAATTATGAACTTCTGCATCGTGTCAATGAAATTAACTGGATTGGCTAATAATTAAGAACATTGTATGAAGATAGCTAGCTGTGATGGCCCAATTGTTTAGACAAAAAAACCAGGAAGGCCCGTTTTCAAATGCACTAGGACCAATATAACAGTTGCAGCTATGTCATGCGCAACCATTTTTTTTTGAAAAGGAATGATTAAAAGATGTCAAAGAAATGCAACTGTTTGTCAACCAGGGAGCACACATGCACAAATTGTTTCACTATTATTTCAAATGAGTCAAGTCCATAAAGTCTATTTATAGGGTCATGGTATTGTTTACTCTTAAAACTTCAATTAGTAAACATACCATAATGGTATTTCCCTTACATATTTTATTATTATTATTATTAGCTTTTATATTGCGGTTAAACTGTGACCTTTTTATTAATATTATTATAATTAGTAGTAGTTTTTTATATAACTGTTAAACTTTGATTTCCTTTTTTTTGCTTCATACACATGTTCTTAGAGCCGAGGGTCTCTCTGGAAGCCACCTCTTTATTCCTTTGGATAGAGGTACGGTGTGCCTACATCCCACCCTCCGCAGACCCTACCTATAGCTCTGCTGTCGGTGGGATTTTACTGGGTATGATTGATTGATTGATTGATATTCAGGAGTTTTTCATACAAAATTTTAAATAAACCAATTAATGAAAACTTTCAGTAAGGAATCATCTTGTAAACTACCTACAAGTTATTTACAATAGGCCTCATTTCTTATATAAGATTTTAATGAAGATATAATAGAAGATTACAAACCTTTGGTAGCATTTGGGAGTCTGCCTTCCTTAGGAGAATTCGTTGAATCCTATTAAAAAAAACAGGATTCGTTAAAGAAAAGTAAATTTATTACAAGAATAATTCCGATTGCATTCTTGTTTATGTGCTTTTTCCAAAGAGTGACATTTCATAAAGAACTTGACAGAAAACTTGGAAAAAATGTGATGAAGCAAGATACCTTTCTACCCGGAACAAAGTCAACAGTAGGGCCACCAGTAACCTCTACAGCAACAACTCCTGCAAGCTACAAATTAACCGGAAGCCTTTCATGGTTAGTGACAAATTACATTCCACATTTCATATACCATTTGTGCTTAATTGTATGTATTTAACAATAATAGCTAGATAACACATCTTTATTAGCAAGAACCCCCTCTGTCTAAGTTTACAGAAACAAACTTCTTCAGTAACATCGAATTTACCTGATACAGATCTGCATAAGTAATCCTTGGATGTTTGGACTTTATTTCCTCTGCAGTAAGAAATAAAATATTAATTAAAGCAACAGACAGTAGAAGTAGTTTATTCAAGTCAACAACTTTCTCTTTATGACAGTGTTGTAGAAATCACGATTACGCTTATTAGATTAATCGGTAACGAATCGCAAATCGATACGCTACCAATGCGATTTCACCTAATCGGACCAACAAATCGTTAATCCGTCAAAGGTGTTCAAAATCTGTCAAAGTCTCTCCAAATGGAACCTTGGTTTTTGTGAACCCAAGTTCCCGACCCAATCCATGAACTAATATGTTACGGTTTGAATTTTTTTCCTCATCCATTTTCTTATGTTTACGCTTAATTGTTTATGCTTGAACTATACTAGGTGAATATGTAAATTTAAAATTCTCTCTCTCTCTCTCTCTCTCTCTATATATATATATACTCCGTAATTTTGAGAAACTAAATATAAAAATTCCAATATGCTTAATCCTGATTAACCGTAGGCAGTACCCAGCTAGTTGGTACCCCACGCATGTTTACAAGAAGGCTTTATAGGGACACGTAACATATCCAGTTCCAATAATATAAGTCAGCTCAGCCTAAAATCATAAAACTAATGACGTTCTAGTAAGTTCTTCACTTGACTATAGTGAAAGTATCAAGGGTGAAATAATTAACAATCGCATTGCATAAATGATGTTCCAATCTATAAAGTTATATATATATCAACTGAGAGATATAAAGGTTAACCGCAAAAATCAATAGCAATCTTTAATCCGTTGTTAGAGCCATGAGTGTACTCCTCTTGGGTTCTAATGGAACCGTTGGGGCCTCCGGTCTTGGTATTCACATCGTATGTTCCAGCATCATGCCACCTACATCATGAATATAATAATTATTATTATATCAGAAATACATGTACGTGTTAAATAAATAAATTATAGGTACGCTAATCGGAGCATGATTGGGGCGCAGTTCTTGTTGGCGATGAAAGCACGAAGCTCACGACGAGCTTTGTCAATCTGTTTAAGGTATTCGGTGTCTACAATAGGCATCGCCATTGATTAATTAATATATGGTTACTTGCAGAGTGCTAATGAAGGTGGAAGCTAGTAGTGTGAGTCTTGTCTTGGGAACCACGAAGATAGATAGATAGATAGATAGATAGATAGGCTAAAATTATTATGTGTTCGTGTGTGGTGGAGTTTGATTTGATTAGAAGCTCTTGCACACGTGATACGTTAGTTGAATTTCACTTTTCTTTCTTTCTTTCTGGTCCAAGTTGTTTCTTCTTGTAATTTATATTAGTAGTAGTCTAAGGGTGGCAAATCCAACCCAAATGGATTGTTTTGGGTTAAGATGGATAAACTTTAAAAGTAAAATAGTTAGGATGGATCATAAAAATTCTTTAAGTGGGTCAGGATGGGTTGAAAATATACAAGTAAGTTTCATTTATAGGTTAAAATGGGTCAAAACAAAATATCCAAGTTATCCAAAATTTATCTAATTCAAAATACTCAAACTATCACGTGCGAAACAAAACTCATCCGAAACCCAAAAAACGATCAAAACGAAACAAAAACCCCGAACTGACTAAAACGAAACAAAAACGAAACTGAACCGAAATAAAAAAACGACCAAAACGAAACAAAAAAACGGGAATGAAACCGAAATACTGACCAAAACGAAACAGAAAAAGTGAAATTCAACCGAAAAGCTAACCAAAACTAAACAAAAACACCGAATCGACCAAACCGAAACAAAACTGAATCGAAATAAAGAAACGACCAAAACGAAACAAAAAAACCGAAATGAAACCGAAAAGTTGACTAAAACGAAACAAAAAAAAGCGCGAAATGCAACTAAAAAGCGGACCAAAACAAAACAATAACACCGAACCGACCAAAACGAAACAAAAACACCGAATCGACCGAAACAAAACAAAAAAAACCAAAACGAAACTGTACCTAAATAGAAAAACGACCAAAACGAAACAAAAAAAGGCGAAACGAAACTGAAAACCGACCAAAACAAAAGCATTGAACCGACCAAAGCAAACAAAATAACCGAAACGAAACTGAACCGAAATAGAAAAACGACCGAAATGAAACAAAAAAAAACGAATTGAAACTGAAAAACTCACCAAAAGAAAACATAAAAAAAACTAAATGCAATTTAAACCGTACCAAAACGAATTAAAAACATCGAACCGACCAAACGAAACAAAAAAACTGAAACGAAACTAAACCGAAATAGAAAAACGACCAAAACGATACAAAAAAACCGATATGAAACCGAAAAACTGACCAAAACGAAACAAAAAAGCGAAATGCAATCAAAAAGCTTACCAAAACGAAACAAAAAAACTGAAACGTAGCCGACCAAAATAAAACAAATGTTACGAAACGAAACAAAAAAAGCGAAATGAAACCGAAAAAAGTGACTAAAACAAAACAACACTGAAACCGAAAAACCAAGAAATCGAAACCGAAATCATTGAAACCGAGCAGATACCGAAACCGACCGAAATGAAAAAAAAAACAAAACCGAACCAAAAAACCCCGAAAAACTCGAACTTGAACCGGTACAAGAAGTTTTTTTTAATGAACGAGGATGATGGGAAAAGTATTCTAGTTCTTTTACATTTTGCGTTTTTTATTTATATTTTGAGTTATTATTTTTTTAATAGTTTTTTTGAATATTTTTTTGAGAGGTTTTTAAACCCTTTGTATGTCAACCTTCACTTGAGTCAAGATGGGTTAGTTTTACCCATCTTGACTCATATCCATCCTAACCCTCTATTTTAAAAATCCATCCTGACCTCATATCCATCCTGACCCACACCCATCCTGACCCATCACCCAAATCCAACCCAACCCATTCCCATTGCCACCTCTCTGTCTAGTACAATCATACATACCATTGACGGAGCTTCCATACGAGCATGACTCGTATAGAGCCATATGCCACGTACAAAAACAACGTTATTTTCGGTCATACAACATTTTCCTTGGTTCAAGTGACGAAAAATGTTTGACACATACAATGCTCCGAGAATGTAACGATGTAAAGTTTCGTAAATTACTGACAACAGAATATTTTGTTAATTTTTTGACTTCAAGATTCCAGCGTAAATTATTTGACACGACATAATATTCCATCGAAGCAAATATAAGTATGACTATACGTATATTTATTCTACTTTTGTTTTCTCTGATTCATTATATTTAGTCAAATTGTCAACCTAAAAAAACATGTGAGAACTAGCATTTAAACTCTTTGATTAAAGAAAATTAAAACTGAAGTCGTATACGCTTATACAACTAGTATGGATGCCATACGAGTCATAAGAAACTGGTCAACAACTTCTAACAAAAGCCGACACTCATACAAATCCTATGATCCTATACGACTCGTATGGGACCGGGCGTCTGAATAGTGGGCTAGGGTGTTTGACTTGCTGTGTAGATGTTTGATGAAAAACGTAAAAAATTCTTATGATATTCCACATCTAGCATCATCAAACTTGAATGGTCCCGATTGATGTGTGAACATGTGGGATTTAACAAACTCATTATTATTTTTGTCTAAATAATGGTAATATATTTGTTTGATGTACAAAGGGTGTGTTTATACCCGTTGAAGTTTTTAAACTTTAGACACTTTTGGGTATTTATACTCTTTGGAAGCTACTCCCAACTAATTGATGATTGATGCAATAAATAAATTACAATAGTAGTTTTATCATTGATGCAGTATAGTAATTCTTATAAACAAGAAAATTCAGTGAAGTACATGTTTGGCGCATCCCCAACGAATAAGGAAAAAATCTCATCCCTAACGTTTAAACAAACTTCATAATCGCTAGTCATAGATTTCTTCCCCACTCATCCACATACACTATCACAGATGGCCAAAAGAGTCTGTTGCTACAACGAATATAGCAAACAATGATAGTATGGCGGTTCAAGAGTGTGATCCTATCGAAGCTTCCTATCCTGCAAAGAATCAAAGAAGAAACACGACCGGTTAGTCTCACCGCAGGAGAGGATCTCATGCGATCAACCTCCGGCGTGAGAATAAGTAATCTGGTCTTTAGGATGATAAGTATGAAAAGAGAGTCTGGAGAGAACAAAGTGAATGAGAATGAGTATACATTTGGTGAAATGCTCTATTTATAGGTAGTCGGGAGTTTCCCTGGGGAAGCTGAAAATGTCAGCTCTCCTTTCAACTCATGCAGACTGGGTGCATGTAATTTCCGTGTAACCTACGCTCAACTTTTATTTTGTTTTGTAGTTGCTTTTACTTTATCGCATGCACTAGCTTTTGATCAGTTGTGACTTTTTCTGACATTACTGTAGCATGAGCTTCTTGGTTAGTATCACACCCCAACCTGCGGCGAAAATGTCGAGGCGTGAGCTGATTGCCACAGCTCTCAAGGTACTATCATGAAATTATAAAGCGACAATATCTAATTAATTAATTTACTATCAAACAACATTTAAATACAACACAAATAAAGAAAATTACAAATACAAAATCAACTAGTCTTGTATATGTTTATTATCCTAAAGCCATCTCTACGTGAGCTTCAGTTCGATAAGCAATCCAAATCTATAACCTGCAAATGCGTACAAAATATATATTTGTCAACAACACATGTTAAGTGAGTAAAACACCAGTTCAAGACACAACAATAATAATATATAATAAATAAAGAAATATGCAAACTGTTCCTGTGAGATTAAACAGTTAAACCATAGCACGTAAACAAATCACACAAATATAAAGCAAGGGCTAAACCATTGCCATGCGAATGGGCATTGGTTACCAAAAAATGAGATGTCGGTGAAACCATTGTCAATGCGTTGGACGCTAGCCACTACGACGGTCGTATGATCATACTAGACTGAGAATATGTTGGGCCTCTCCGTATGCGATTTAAGTAAGCAAGTAAGCAAATAGCAAGTTAGGCATAAACTGATATACACACAAGGATTAAACAGTTGCGGTTTTGAATACTAGATAATAGATAAATAATTTGATAAATAGTACGCAAGTGTTCCCAAAACATTTGAAAACAAGTAAAATAGGGTAGTGATTACTCACCTGACTGAATGAGCAAAATACAAATGAGGATTTGAGAAAGATAAACCATTCGGGATATACCAACAAGGATTCCTAGTTAAATATAATAATATAAATTAGTTATAAATGGTATAACATGATTTGATGAATTTAGGATTTCAGTGATTTGATTTAGGTTTGGGATTAAAATGTTTATTAATTGATCAATGGATTTCAATTATTATTGATATTGTGAAAACATTATTATTAGTTTAATTAAATAAATATAGTTGGAATGTACTATAACAGTAAATGTTTAAGTAACAAATTTTAATGTGTAATAATAAGATAAATCTTTACGTATAATATATTAATAATAAAATATAATACAAACATTTAATTTATATTTTGGAACCTTTGATGCAAATTTTAATAATCTAAATATAGATAACAAGTTAAATATGCTCGTTGTATTTTGTTTAAAGAACAGTACATGTGTGTATAATATAAATATATAATGAATTTACGAAGTTTGTAAGAAAAAGAAATGTTTAACGAAAAGAAAACGTGAATTTAAATTGTCGAGTTTTTAATAAGTTTTATTATTAACATATACCTTTAAATACATACATACATACATACATACATACATACATACATACATATATTATAAAGATATATATAATAGTTAAAAATACAAAGACGAGTAAATGTCGAGAATACATCAATATAAGGTGTAACCAATATAAGATGTCGTTACGTAAAAATATTAATTAACTATATTTAAACTATTAAACATGTTGATATGGATTAATAAAAAAAACAACAAAAACGGGCTATGGGGGTAATCGAACCCGCGCCCCCACCTGCCGTCCAAGGCTTAACACATATGCACCAGCCATACTAGCCGGATGCTCATTTGCTTAAATATCGAAAACAATTTATTATATCCATCATCCGTTTATTCCCGATTTCAAATTGAAACCCTAGAAACATCAATCGATAGATTCGTTCACTGTTTGGTATAATTAAGTTAGGGCTAATGAAACTAGATTAAAAGCTATCTGAAATCATATAACAATTACCAGTTTGTGATACGCATAGATGGTGGACGATGAACGGAGACCCGTAGGCTTGAATGCGATCCAAAAATCCTATCTACGAGCTTGTAATTTGAAATTAAGTTTAGGGTTACTGATCTTGAGGTTATAAGGATTGTGTAGCCACCATTAATTGAATTATAGCGGTCAAAATAATGTATTTTCGTTTATAGATTTAGTCCGATCGCAAAATAAGAAATTCGTATTTTAATGGATCATGTTCTCCTAATTAAACAAGTCGGTGTAGCCGATTTTGGAAGGTATAAAACATTAGGGGGGTGTTTGGTAGAGGGATTTGATTGGGGAGAAATGGAATTAGAAATATTTCTTTTGTTTGTTTTCCACTTTTCATTTCTATTTCTCTTTCTATTTATCTAAAACTAGAGAATTCTATTTCTCTTTAAAACAAAGAGAAATCCATTTCTCAGCAGCCTCCTCATAGCATGTCACCACCTCGTCTCCGGCCACCACCTCGTCTCCGGCCACCACCCAGTCTCCGGCCACCACCTCGTCTCCAAGTCTGCAACCGCCACCTCGTCTCCAAGTCTGCAACCACCACCCCGTCTCCGCCGTTCGCAGTGGTGAACACAGAGATGGTAACCGGTTGTAGGTTGCAGGTGGTATGGGTGAACGGAGATTAGGGTTTCAAGTGGTGGTTCGTGGTAGGTTAGGGTTTTCAGATGGTCGGGTGATTGTGGTCGCAGGTGGGTGACAGTGGTGGTGGAAATCGGCGGTGGTCGCAGGTGGCTTCTGATTATTATCATCATCATCGCCACCACAACAAAATCTCCAAAGAGGCAGTGATGACAGATCTGAGCCTCCTTTTTCTATATCTTATGTTCCAAAAATTTGAATCTTTTTAATTTCTTGTGTACTGTGGTTGAAGAAGGGGATTTGGTGGCGGCAGCCGGTGGTGGTGGGTTGTGGTTGAAGAAAGGGTGGGGCTGTGGTGGTGGTGCTGGTGGTGGTGGGGCTGTGGTGGTGGGGCTGCGGTGGTGTCAGGTTGGGTGGAGGTGGGGTTGGGTATGGTAGAGTTCTCTGTTTATTTTCTCATGTACCAAACAAGAGAAATGATTCTCATTCTCCATACCAATTCTCTTTCTCTACAATTTCATTTCCATTTCTATTTTCTCTCATTTTCCATTCTCTGTACCAAACACCCCTAGGGGTGTGCAACTTGTAAAACCCGACCCGACCCGTTATATAACCGACCCAACCCGATACCCGAGATATGTCAATTTAAAAGACCACATAGATGACCGATGTACATCATCGGGTATCGGTCTTGAATCTGGTCGGGCATCGGTTCTTATCACAATTGACCGACCCGATGATTTCAATTCAATTAAGTGAACTAACTCCTGCAATTCAATTCAATCTATGGTTATTCAATTCAGTGGCAGGGATCTTTGGCTGCAATTCAATCGAATCAACTCTTCAAGTAGTCACAAACACATGTTCAACAGGTAAAGTTCTTAAGCTTTTGTTGAATTTGGTTTATGATTATGCATTTTTTTACTTGATTACTACATTGTGATTTCTCAATGTCGGACCAAAATTGATCAATATAGGTTTAATGATTGTTTGATTTAGTATGCACTCCAACAGTTCAATGAAATGTCTTAATGAAAACGTGTTTGATAATTGTTGTTTCCTGAAAATTTATTTAACAAATTGTGCTTTGTGATATCTCTGTAATATTTTCAAATAAGAAGCAGTCACCATGCTTTGGTATAATCATATTTACATACCCTGAAACATAAATACTCTAATCGAAATTAAACTTAATCACTTAATATTTCAAAGAAGAACAAACATGATCAATAACAAACTTCAAACCAAACACAAATATAAAGTCTATGGAAAAGAAAAAAGAACCGAATCATTTATTTTTTCATTAGTTATCCGCAACCATCTTCTAAGCGACCTCTCGATTAGCCGGACGTTGTAGACATATAGTAAGATGTCTTATTAATGAAGCTATTCCATTTATAGCCATGTTTGCATTAATAACCCTTGAGCAATGATTGCATCTTTCTTTTTTCATGCCTTCCTCATCAGTAAACCTCTCAAACTCGGTCCAAACGTCAGAAATCTTCCTAACTCTCCTTGAATCCATCTATACTAAATCAACTAGAAAAAATAATATTTATTTGATACATGATTTGATCAAATATAAACGACAAAATAAATCAAATGAATAAGCATTAAACCCGTGATCAAAGTAAAGCCTGCAAGTGCAAATGTAAAATTGAGTTGGTTGAAAATTATGGAAAAAAATTGATATATAGAGGAATGGAGGCAGGGGCGTATTTTTTTAACGTTAAGGAATGATGGCAGATTTTTTTTTTAAAATAATTGTTGGGCTTTAAGTTTATCTTAAATATTTGTTAAACCAATCCAATATTCAAATATTTAGCATTAAAATAATTGATGAGCATTAAAATAATTCATGAGATCTTTCAATTTTCAAACGAAACTACAAACCAATTAATTGAGTAATTTGACATTGTTTTCGTTTGCTTATAACATTTAAATTAGTAAATGACCTCGCGCTTCGCAACGGGTTATACGCTTGTATGGTTTGGTAAATCAACTAAAAAAATTGAGTAATTATAGAGGCAGCCAAGAAGTCAGTTTTCTTTCCGGTCGTTTGCCTTGGGATTCTATCACCTCCATTTCTCCTTTATAAAACCGAACACATGTAATGAGAATTGGTAGCGCTTAACGGGTCAAATCGGTTAAGATGGATGATTCAACTAAAGGTAACAGGTCAAACGGGCTGAAAGTCATCCGTAGGGTATTCAGCTACACAGAAACCTATTAAATCACTTTAATATCATTTAGAAAAAGGTTAGATTATAAACAAAAAATGATTCTGAATTTGGGCAATGCTAACTACCTGATGACACAAAAACAGTAGATATTAATCAAACACAAAACGATATAGCAAAACGTTAACCATACCAGGTATAAAGAAACAAAGTTCTGAATTATTTTGTAACCAAACACATAATAAACCGTCTTAAGTCTAAACCAAACAATAGTACTTTCCCGCAAACACAAAAATAAACCAATAATCAAAAAAAAAAGAAAAAAACCAAACAGCCTTTATGTTTTCCAAATCTCAAAAATTTAAGCAATGGTCCTCAAACCCACGTTCACACAAGTGCACAACCATCAATTATTCGACCCCTGGATTCTTGTTACCCGGTTCCGCATTCTCACAAATTTCTACAAAAAATAATAATTCATATATTAATAATTTATAATATAAATACAACATAAACGAACTAAAAAAGGGCATGCGCTGTGTAAGTATTGTAAACTTACCTTTTCCGATAGCGTCAAAATCAGTCGGCCTTTCATTGATTATCTTCATGCCCCGTGCATATTAATGCCTCAACAAGCGAAGGGGTCAAAGAACTTCTGTACGGCTCCACAACTCTCCCGCCCGTACTAAAAGCTGACTCCGAAGCCACACTAGAAACCGGGATAGCTAATATATCTACACTAATTATAATGGATGATACGTTAATTTAAAAGGCAAAAATTAATTATTAGTAAACTGGTAAACGTACCCTTCTCCATTTTTGCTACTATCGGATATTTTGAAGACGAAGCTTTCCACTATTGTAGAATGTCAAATCCCTCATAATCAGGCTCCTTTATATCCTCAAGGTACTTCTGAAGTTCTTTTTTAGTTTCATACGAGCTAGAACCGCCAGCCGATTTAAACTGAACAAAAAAACTACTCGATCCATCTGTTGAACCCGCAACTTTACTTGCCCTTTGAGAAGCTTGACTTGAACTTGGCCTTTCACTATTTAACTCATACTCATAGTCCTTAAACACTATCTCTAGTTCATCTGTTATAAATGTAACCGCTGTCTCAATCCTTTTTTTAAGTTCATCATCTGTCTCCTTCCTATTTTCAGCCCTAAATACTTCCTCAAATCCAAATGATAAAACACGCAATTTCGCCCGAGGATCTAATATAGCCGCAAAGTAGAGAATGTAATTAAAACCTTTATTTCTGGTCCCCAATATTTGTCAAACTTATCCTGCATCTTCTCAGCCATAAGTTTACTTTCAATGTCTACATCTCTCATTTTTCTTAAATGCCTGTAGATATCCATTATTTCACTATAAAACATGTTAATAGTCACATGTTTAGTAGCAGAAGCATAGGTGGTTTTAAGCTTAAACAATTGTAATAAATCTCTTATCTTTCTCGCGTATCTCCAATATGTAGTTTTAGGAAGACCATCACCCAAATCATTTTTAAAACTTGGGTGTGCTAAATCAAACGCTTGAAACGCCTTCTCAAATTTTCGGCCCTGTCCAACATGTCAAATGTAGAATTCCATCTGGTGGGCATATCCAAACATAATAATGCTTTACTTTCAATCCTTTCTTCTTTAACACATCTTTTAAATGCGTCTAGTCTTTTCGGAGAATGTCGGATATATCGAATCGCATTTCTTATCCTCTCAATTGGGGTGGCACCATCACGTAAGCCGTCTTTCACAATCAAGTTGATAATATGCGCCATGCATCTGACTTGTACATACCTACCGTCCCCCAATAAATTGTCTAACCTACCTTTTACAAACTCTATTTCCGTATTATTTTCCGAAGCGTTATCGGCTGTAATGATTAAGATGTTTTCAATATCCCATTCTTTTAGACACTGAATTAGAGCCCGACCGATATCTTCTCCCTTGTGGCTGGTGATGTCCTTAAAATTAATGGCCCTCTTGTGCAACACCCAGTTGTCATCGATGAAGTGAGCTGTTACGCTCATGTAGTTGACATTTTGTATCGATGTCCATGTGTCAGTTGTTAGACAGATCCTCCTATTACTATTTGTAAAAAATGACTTCAGTTTTGTCTTTTCCTCCAAATATATATTCCCAGTATTCCTTCCCATAGTGGTCCTGCTAGGTGGCTTATAATTCGGATTCAAGGTTTGCAAAAACCTTCTAAATCCCACACGCTCAACAAATGAAAATGGAAGCTCATCTAGTATGATCATCTCGGTTAGAGATCTGTCACAAGCTTCAGCATCGAATTTCCAAGATTTGACCTCACAAGTACCGCCCACAACATCATCGTTCATTTTGAGAAATATGTTGCTTTGATTTTTCATGTAATCGGGGTGTTTTTCACATCTAAGGGTATGTCGACGCAACGCCGATGTGCCGTTTAACCTTGGATGCGCTGCCAATTCAGTTGAACAATGCTTGCATCTTGCTTTTTGTTTCTCGTCCTCGTCCTCAAACTTCTCAAAATCAACCCAAACACTAGGCTTTTTTGAACCTCCGGTCGTTTTAGAAGCCCCGTCTTTTTTGAAGCTCCCGTGTTGTTGGAACTTGTCGTTTTATTGGAACTTGTGGTTTTACTTTTCTTTTTTGTAGTTTCTATTTCAACAACAGGCGGGGACTTCCTCTTATCTTTTACGTAAGATTCGTCACTTGATAAATTCTCAACATTCGTTGACTCCATCTATGTTTAATTAACAAAATAAAACAATATGAAAACATATGAATAATATCAAACAAATAAATTTACCTGATCGTGCAACATATAAATATGTATATATGGATTAATTAAGTAAACCAGTGAAGCAATAGTAGTATAATTATAATTATACTTTATTGTAGATGTTATAAAATTATAGTGATTTCATTAATATATATGATTAGGGGTGTTCACGGTCCGGTTTTGACGGTTTTTGGGTCAAATAGAAGACAAACCCTTACCAACGGTATTTATTTATCAAAAACCAAAACCGAACCGTTGATATTTAAAACCAAACCGAACCGTTATTAACGGGTTGGTTCCGGTTTGGTTTCACGGTTTGGGCTTTATTAAGCCTCTAGAAAAATTTAAACCGAACCGTGAAACCAAATAGATAAACGGTTTAGGCGGTCTCACGGTTTGAAACCGAACCGTGAACACCCCTATATATGATTGTTACATAACTTACTGTCAATTTTATATATGTAGGTAAAGCATTTATTGGAGTATTTACTAATTGATCATAGCAACCGCCAACCAGCATGTATTGTCGTTCATAGAAAAAGATAACAACAGGTATTAAAAACAACAATTGTATTACAAAAATATGTGATTGATCTGTCAAAAAGTAATAAGTGATTGATGATAACAGTTAAATGCAAACCTTGTGATTTGGTGAAGCAAAGGTATCCACAAAAGCAATACTAGCAGCTTGATTTGGATAGAATGGAGAGCCTGATGATCGATGAAGCAGTTTGAGTTTAATAGAAGGTAAAATTGGATTTATATGTATGTTAAAGTTATAGCAGCTTGCATATTATTTTAGGGTTATGGCCCACGAGGCCACGATGCATATTTTTAAGAATACTAAAATCGGTCCTCGGGTTTTTTTAGGTCTTCATGGTTAAAGGACCGACCCGACCCGATACCCGATTTGTGGCTATTTCTATGACCGATTTTGGGGGTCTTTAATTAGGGTTGGGTCGGGATCGGGTAATTTCGGGCCGGTTCTTCGGTTTTTTCGGGTTGGACCTAATTCTGCACATCCCTATAAAACACATATTGATTACATTTCTATAAAACTACGATAATTAAGGTCCAAGGCTTCGTTTTGTATAAACGAGTATGTAATACGGGTATGGGTTTGGGTAGGATCTTGGGTTAAAACGGGTATACGAGGCAATAATAATAGTATTTGCATTTTAGTCCCCCTAGATATAGTATGAAAACAAAAGTGGGTTAAAGTATTGTTTATGGCTAAAAATGTACATAGTTCAAAGCTATTGTAATATATTAAATAAATACAATAAACGTGATATATTTTTATTGATAAAATTTTCCGAAGAAGAACGGGTCCGGTAATATAAAGAAAAAATTTCGAGTTGTTACAGTTATCTTAGAAATCTTGCTGGAAAAGTGTTAAATTTCCTCATCTGACAGCTTATGGTTGCTGCTCTTTTATTCCTAAGCTTCCCTAGCTTGTGAGCTGCCTCTTTATTGTTAAGCTTATGGGTGGGTAAGGGTACCCACGTTATCAGCCCCCCGCCCCCAGTGTCAGAATTATTTAGATTGTAGGCTCTCTTCCCGAGTTAAATTAATGGAGAGAAAGAAAAAGAAAGAAGGAAAAATGGGTGTTCCAGAGTATTTTTAATAGTGGAAAGCAAGAGAAAGGGTGGCAATCGGAAGGAAAATTAACCCTTTTCTTCATCTTTCCAAATTAGAAAGACTCAAAGGGAAAAGAAAGCAGAAAATGTTTAATCAAACTCAAATTCCAAACTTACCCTCCTTAGGTCATAAATGAGTTCATCTTCTCTGGAACCCTAAACCAAATTCTCATCAGTCAACAACCCTACTCCGATGTAGAGACGCTCAAGAACACTGCCACCTGCAACTTTCTTCTCAATGTCATTCCTTTTACCAGGTAAGTCCAATTGATTATAGTTTTAGGTTTTGTTTCTTGCTTTAAAAAGTTGTTTGACATCTTTATTTCATACTGGTCAATTATACTGTGCATTTTCTTATTTTGTTACTCACCTATTTAATTCATTTTTTGATTATTTTATTAGGTTGTTAGTTTGTTAGTTCTGTATAGTTAATTTATGTTTTACATTATTGAAGTTCAGAAGCTATTGTAAATGACCCAATTTTTAACTACTATTTTTTGTTCAAGTAGCTTAAATTTGAAATAATTTTGCCTGCCTAGATCCTAATTCAAGTTTTGTTGTTGTTTGTGTTAAAGTGATTTGATCGATTTGTCATTCTTTTGACCAAATTTTGTTAACGCTATCCCATGTTACTAAAGGGTATGATAGTAGAATTGCAATTTTCTTTTTCTTTTCCTCTTAACTCGGGAACACACAAAATGTATAACTTACCTTTCCTTTCCATTAAACTCGGAAACATGAAATAAAATCACATATTTTTCTTTCTTTTCATTTCTTTTCTCTTATAATTCATTTCCTTTATTTTCCAGTGTTAAATAAATGAAACTCAGGAACACAACGGTAATGATGAATGCTTGTGACTCAACTCTTTTTTCATTACCCCCCTGGGTGTTTAATGCATTTGGGATCAGCGGCATGCCTCTTCATAGGCCAAAGCATGACCCATTTTGTTGTGTTGGGCTTCGTTACGGGGGAGCCCAAGAGTTGGAAAATGTTTCCCTAACTTGTGGTCCGGAAGATGGGAGCTAGGCAACCTTAATATTTCGTTTGTGAAACTTCAGGGTGGAAGCTGGAAGCTTTGTAGTGACCTGTATGTCATTATTATTTCTATTAGTTTGATGGTTGTTGCCTGCTGCGTTTAACTGATTAGACCCCTGTGTCAGGAGGTCATTATAAGGCTGATGGTTATAGCTGTGGTTAGTTCAATCCTGACCTTCCACCTGTCCCTATCTTTGGGGATTTGAATTCTCAAAAAATCTCTTATATGTTATAAAACGGCCATTAACCTCTCTCCATCTTTTATTTTCCCTATTTCTCCATTGTAACTTCCCTTTTTCATCAGGTGATCCCTAATTCCTTCTTCTTCTTTCCAAAGATACAACCGTTTTCCTTCCTTATTTATTTGATTATGGGTTCTTAGGGTGATATGGCTACCCAATTTTCAAAATTAACCCATGCAGAACTTGATCGATTTTGCTTGAACTACGGGATTGTGGCTGAATTAAAGTCTGAGTGCCTAACCCTTACACTCCTGTTTTGAGCCATCCTAATGGTAAAATAGCTATTTACACTCGATACTTTGATCAATCAAACCTTCGATATCCTTTTTCTAAGTGTCTTGGAGTATCATGGTGTTTATATTAGACAATTGGCTCCTGTTGGTGTAGAAATAGTTCTGCATTTCGAGATTGTTTGTCGTTCTTTAGGCTATGGACCTTCCCTGTCTATGTATCGACGATTATTTTAGCTTGCAAAGAATGGAAACTGGTTTTAAGTGGAGAAGACTCGATGCGAGACTGGGTTGATTTTGAGCACTGTTGGGCTTACTTCTCCATGGAAAGATAAGTTATTCTTTTTGTCAGATTCTATTTTGCCTTTTCCTTCGGTGTAGAGGAAACATGAGCTTACTTTGAACACTCCTGAGCCAAAGGTCGAGGAGCTTAACGCTACCTTCCTTAAGAGTCTTCGATCTGTGTGTTGCAAACTTCAAACTTTCCCGGAGGAGTTTATGGTTCACATAGGCTCGAGTACCAAGTGGCCTAATCCCCACAGCGAACCCAAGATCTTTGTAGATGATAAAGGTATGTTACATGTTTGTTTTTAAGCTTCTTTCGTTATCTATATCTGGCCTTCACCTTCCCTATTACAGAGGTTAGTGCTATAGAGTTTCTTCCACTTGAAGGTTTTTTGTTGCTACTTTTGTGTCTGCTGAGGTTACCCCCGATCATCTCATGCTTTTGAGAATACTAAAGAGTTTCGTCAGTCTAGTGATCATGTTCCTACCTCCACCTCTTCTGGCATTCCTCTTAAAGGTACCATTAGGAAAGCTGCTTCTACTCTTGCTCGGAGTAGCAAGAGATTTAAAGGAACATCTGCTCCAAGATCCATTGCTATTGATCCCCTTGATTTGGATGAGGATGATTCTCTTGTTGCTTCAACCACTGGCTTTCCTGTTACTGGTGCGGAGAAGCTTTTCCAAAAGCCCTTATCTTTCACCATTGAAGGTACCTTCCAAGCCCTCTGTTGCAAAGGATACCTCGGCCACTGTTTCTAAGAAAGTCTCTAAGACTGCTGCTAAGAAGCCTATTCCTGCAACTGCTGATTAGAAGGTGAAGAAGAACAAGGAGCCTGTTGATAAGAAGGCGGAGGGGAACAAATGACCTGTAAGTGTTAAGTCTCCTACTGCTGAGATTGTTTTGGGGGAAAAAGCAAAAGGGAAGGTGTTGTTGCCCAATTGAAAGGTATTCCTGATACTGAATCAGCTTCTATTTTTGTTCCATCTTGGGGGGGGGGGGTTACATAACTGTGATACGTTGAAGAGGCCGTCCATTTGCCGGGGCCTTCTTCTTCATTGTATTCCCCTGCCTGAGAAGGTGATTGCTGAAAGTTTAAGCGATGGTGAGGTTATGGGAAAGATTTTTAAGTACATGGCTTACTTGGTTGCCCTCGTTTATGATAGTATGGGACGATGGAGTCATGCTCCGAGAAATATCAAAAAGCTGGAGAAAGAGATAGGAAAGCTGAAAAGTGCCTTGATCGAGGAAAATGAGAAGGTTGTGACCTTAACTACTCGTGAACAAAGCCTGGTTCATGAGCTTGCTGTTGCTAAAGCTTCTACCGAGGACGAGCGAAGCAAGGTGGAAGCTTATTCCAAGGACCTTTATGAGCAGTGTCAGAATGTCAGTCAAGAGAAACTCGCTTGTTGAGGAAAAGAAGAAACTGGCTGATATGGGCTAAAATATATATAAAATACATAGATATTCCCTACACTTTTGAGTAGTTTTTGGGCTAGTTGTTATTAAATTATATCTAATTGGCTCATATTTGGATTTTAAAGTTAAAATTTTTTAAATGAGCTAATTTAAAGTATTTATGCCAAACTTGAGACCACAATGGCATCAAAATAATAATTGGTTGAATAAATGGCCACATATTTTTTGGAGTTTCATGTTCAAATGCTTATTAAAAGATAAAATTTCACGTTAACCATGCTCCAATTACTTATGAGTTTTATTTCTCTACAAAGTGCAGGGGAGCTCGTTGAACTATTTCAAATGGACTCCAAGGCTAAGCAAGTAAACAAAAAGAGAGAGACAATTGGGCTATGAAATTAAGCTTGTTGGTGGAGTTTGGAGTGGGGCTCAAGTTTAAGAATTATTAAAAACCCTACCACAAAATATATATATATATATATATATATATATATATATTAATAGACAGCCGCAGACAGGGGCATAATATCAATAATAAATCGAAGTGGCTACTGTAGGGTTTTAGAGATAATATAAACTAAGACAGCCAAAAAGTGGGAGGGATGTATTAAAATTGGGGGTTCGTTTGGTGGTTGGCTGTGAGAGTCTACATTATTAATATATTATTACATTCTCATGTTATTAGAAGTTGGTGTCTCATAACAGGAGACGAAGGAGTCACGTGAAGTCAGAACCTAATTTGGTGGGGACGGCTTTGATAAAAAGAATCGCAAGAATACTGGTGGTTGTTTTATTAAATCTTTATTTATTATTATTGTTATGAACTCATTTATTTTTGTTTCGTTTATTATTGTTATGAGTAGCTAAATACTTTATACTATCTAGGCTTTGGTTGAACACTATGTTAGATTTGATGGTTTGACGAACTATTATTTGACGTTGGTTGATTTAATAGTATGGTAAAGTTTTTTATTGGTTTGTTCATGATATTGTTGAGTGATTGAATCTAATTTATTAGTTTAATATTTATTCCACTTATGTTTAATAGTTTTTGGTGATTGTTAGATGCATGATTAGGTTGTTTACTTTCTGTTTTTAACTTGTTTGCGGTTTATGGTCGAAACAACCGTAGGAGTAATTTATAAACGTTTATAGATTTTTATTGTTCTTTCACTAGAGAGACCGGGAGGTGATTTAGTGTTGTGTCATCTTTGTCTTTTGGGGGTTTGGGTCATAATTGCACGGGAGTGAGTTATCCTAGGTCCCTTAAGATTATTGTGATACAAGTTGTGTTCAAGTTAATTAAAATACCCTCTTTATATTAATATATATTGTATCCAAAGAGACCGAGAGGTGATTTGGGTTTTGGGGTACCATAATATTATTAGGCAAGGTGAGATCGGGAGGTGATCCAAACCTTTAACAATTGAGCTTCACATGTCATTAGAGTTCTAGGGTGTCGTTGGTGAGGCCGGGAGGCGATCTAGCGTACTTTGGTGGTCTTTAGTGTCATATTTTTTTAAGATATTGTTTTTCAACCAAGTCAAGTTCGTTAACTATTAATTTTAACTAGTGGGATTCCATTACCTAGGTAGTTGTTTCTCATATTTGTTTTAAAACCCGATTTTTATAAAGTTGTATTTTTAGTTTAATTATTAATTACTTGAGTTTTATTAGTTTAATTAATATAAAAAAATTATAAAAAATCAAAAGAAAGTCGAGGTTAGTAATCTTCTAGGTTTAATAATAAGAGTTTACCCATAGTGTCCTAGGTTCGATATCCGTTCTTACTTGCTAGCTACATTGCGTCCAGTACACTTGCCGATTGTTTGTGGTCTTTTAGGTGAATTCGGTAAAACTTGGTTTTTAATATTATATACGATTTTCACACATCAAGGTTTTGGCACCGTTGCCGGGGACACTGGAAAATTCTTTGTTTAAACCGAGTTGATTATCTGATTTATTTATTTGTTTATTTGTTTTTTTTAGTTGTCATTTTCCTTTAGTTGCCTTTACTTGCTATTTGTGCCTTTAGGTTTAGTTTTTCTTAAAAAAATAAATAAAAAATACAAAATAAAAATAGATATGGGCGACGCCGTTCCACCACCGAGACAAACCGTTCATGCTAGAGCCAGCGAAGGCATCATGGGAGCCCGATCTGCAATTGTTCGACCTGTTGCGACTAATAATCAAAACTGGCAAATTTGACCTGGAGCATTTCCAAACTCTTATAAGCCGTTGTCCTCAGCATGGCCTAAACGATTGGGCTGTGGTTGAAAAATTCTATAACGGTCTTACTCCCGAAACCCAACAGCGGTTCAATACTGCCACCGGAGGAAACATGCTCGATAAACTCACCATAGAGGAGGCTAAAGAAATGTTCGAGAGCATTGCATTAGGGGATCAGCATACACCGAGTAGAAGGTCCGTCTCGGCTGCCAAGGCCGCAGCCATCTCAGCGTCACGTGGAGTGCATCATGTTGATTAGAATATGAGTGTGTTGGCAGATGTGGAGGCACTGAAGAGGGAAGTCAAAGAGCTTAAGTTGCAAGCTCGTAGTTGCGAGATATGTCGTGGAAATCACGAGACAACCGATTGTCCCGTTGATTCTCAGGAAGAGGTAGATTTTCTTGCTAATCAAAATCGTACCTTCAATTCTGGGTGGCGAAAAAACAATTCTAACTCCAATTGGCTGGCAGGTAACACCGGTTATCAGCAACGCCAGAATCTGTTCCAAGAACCCGCCCCCGAACCTGCTCCTGTACCAAATAGTACTTCTAAGATCGAGGAGATGTTGGCTAACCAATCTCAATTGTTAAATCAACTCTTACAAAATGATGCCAACACCAAATCCACTCTTATGCAGCATGAGACGTTTATGAAGGGATAACAGGCCGCATTTCAGAATCTCGAGGCTAAGTTTGGTGAGTTGTCCGCAAAGATTGATCAACGACCCTCGGGGAGTCTCCCAGGTAACACCGTCCCTAATCCCAGTCCCAACTATTCTAAACCATTTCAAAATGCTCAGGCCAAGGCAGTGACCACCCGAAGTGGGAGAGGTGTCGTTAGAGATACACGAAATGAGGAGGAGGAAGTTGATGAGGAGATGGAAATAGAGACACCGCCTGATAAGGTGAACCAGAGGCGAGGCCCAGCAAGTACCTCACGGTCAGGCGGAGCGTCAGTTGAGAAGGAGAAGCAGGCTGAACAAGAACCGGTGCGCGTTTATAAGCCTAAACCGCCATATCCCGGTCGATTGGTGAAGAAGAATGATTCGGAGCAGTACTTTAGGTTTCTCGACATGCTTAAGAAGCTCCATGTGAACATTCCGTTTATTGAAGCTCTCGCAAACATGCCAAAACACGCCAAGTTTCTTAAATATTTGCTCACTAATAAAAAGAAACTTGAGGAGCTTTCGACTGTTACTCTTAGTGAGGATTGTTTAGCCGCCGTACAGAACAAGCTTCCTAGGAAGATGACAGATCCGGGCAGCTTTACCATTCCATGCTTGATTGGTAATCTTCATGTTAGTAATGCTTTGGCCGACCTCGGTGCAAGCATTAACCTCATGCCCTATTCTGTGTTTGCCAAACTTAACGTGGGAGAGCTGCTTCCCACCCGAATGAGTATCTAGCTGGCAGACCGATCCGTTAAGTTCCCAAGGGGCATTGTGGAGAACATGTTGGTGCAGGTGGACAAATTCATCTTTCCGGTCGACTTTGTCATTCTCGATATGGATGAGGACTCGAACGTTCCGCTCATCCTCGGTCCTCCATTCTTAGCCACCGCACGCGCTCTCATTGATGTTGCCGATGGAAAATTAACTCTTCGAGTTCATGATGACACGGTTACATTCGACGTGCAGAAATCCAAGAGACATACTCAGCAGCATGATGACACTATCTACTTCATCGACACTTTCATGATGCACGTAGGCGACTATCTTACAAAGGTCTGCCAGAGAGACACGTCCGACACCCAGATCATCGATGTGGAAAATCAGTCATTCGAGATGACAGAATTTGATTCTGAGTTGCAGGATAAGGAGAAGCAGCAGTTACCTGAGACAGGAGGAAACGAGCCGATCATGAGTTCCCAAATCTTTTCTAATGTCCTTGCGGTTGAAGAGCGAGAGTTTCCAATTGAAAAACCATCAGTTGAGAACCCCCTATCTATAGAGCTGAAGAATTTACCATCTCACCTTGAGTATGCGTTTTTAGGGGAGGGGTCTCAACTTCCCGTCATCATCTCTTCGAGTTTGGAGACGGAGGAGAAGGAGAAGTTGATGGTTGTTCTGAAATCTCATAAGCATGCCATCGCTTGGAATCTTATGGGTTTCAAAGGTATAAACCCATCATTCTGCACACATAAAATTTTTATGGAGGACGAGTTTAAACCTGTGGTTCAGCCACAGAGGAGGCTTAACCCGAACATGCAGGAGGTTGTCAAGAAGGAGGTTATTAAGTTGCTCGATGTTGGTTTGATTTTTCCGATCTCCGACTCCGCGTGGATTAGTCCAGTCCAGGTGGTCCCTAAAAAGGGCGGTAAGACAGTTATCACGAATGAAAAGAATGAGCTCATACCGACACGGACTGTAACAGGGTGGCGAGTTTGCATTGACTACCGCAGACTTAACGAGGCCACACGAAAGGACCACTTCCCGCTTACATTCATTGATCAGATGCTTGAGCGTTTGTCAGGACAACAGTTTTATTGTTTTCTTGACGGCTTTACCGGTTATTTCCAGATCCCAATCGCCCTGGGTTATCAGGAGAAGACCACGTTTACATGTCCTTTTGGCACATTCGTGTACCGACGCATGCCATTCGGATTATGTAACGCTTCAGCCACATTTCAGCGGTGCATGGTGGCCATTTTTCATGAGTTAATCGAGGATTCCATGGAAGTCTTTATGGATGATTTTTCTGTCTTTGGGAATTCCTTTGATGATTGTTTATGTAACTTAGATCGAGTGCTCGCTAGATGTGAAGAGACGAACCTTATGCTTAATTGGGAGAAATGTCACTTTATGGTTTGTGAGGGTATTGTTTTAGGTCATAAGATTTCTAGTGCGGGGATTGAGGTAGATAGAGCTAAGGTAGACACCATTTCAAAACTTCCACCGCCCACTTCTGTGAAGTCTATTCGTAGTTTTTTAGGTCATGCGGGATTCTACCGCCGATTTATTAAAGATTTCTCAAAAATCTCCCGTTCGATGACCCAACTTCTAGAGAAAGATAGGCTGTTTGATTATAATGAGGAGTGTTTGAGGGCCTTTGAGTTGATTAAGGAGAGGTTAGTGAGTGCTCCTATTCATGTTGCTCCCGATTGGAATCTTCCGTTTGAGATCATGTGCGATGCGAGCGATTTTGCTGTTGGGGCCGTGTTAGGGCAGCGTCGAGAGAAACATTTTCATCCAATCTATTATGCTAGCTAGACCCTTAACGATGCTCACGAGAATTACACCACGACAGAGAAGGAACTTCTTGCAGTTGTTTTCGCGTGCGATAAATTCCGTTCCTATCTCGTGCTTTCTAAGACTATCATTCTCTGATCATGCGGCTCTGCGGTACCTGTTTTCTAAGAAAGATGCGAAGCCTCGACTCCTTTGTTGGATCCTTTTGCTTCAGGAGTTTGATATAGAAATTAAAGATAAAAGAGGGGCTGAGAATGTTGCCGCCGACCACTTATCACGGCTAGAAAATTCTGACATGGACAAGACCCGGGAACAGGGGTTGGTGATGATTTCCCGGGTGAGACTTTATTGTATTTGAAGGCGAGTGATGAGGGTTTTCTATGGTTTGCTGATCTTGCTAATTATCTATCCTCTGGTGAGTTAGTACCCGGACTGACATATCAGCAAAAGAAGAAGTTCTTTGCAGATATTAAGTTCTACATTTGGGAGGATCCGTACTTATTCCGTATTGGCTCGGATCAGGTGATTCGACGATGTGTATTTGGTGATGAAGCTTGTAGTATTCTTCGACATTGTCACGAGGGCCCGACTGGAGGCCATTTTGGTGCGACTTATACCCCCAAACGCGTGTTTGATGCGGGATTCTATTGGCCGACTATTTTTCGTGATGCGCATGAGTTTGTTCGTTCATGTGAGCGTGTCAGAGAGCTGGAAATATCTCATCCTGAAATGAGATGCCCCAAAACCCCATCCAGGTGGTTGAGATCTTCGATATATGGGGCATTGATTTTATGGGTCCGTTTCCTATGTCTAGAGGGAATAGATACATACTCGTTGCTGTCGACTACGTGTCCAAATGGGTGGAGGCTCAAGCCTTACCTAGAAATGACGCGCGGGTTGTAGTGGGATTCCTTCGAAAACTCTTTGCTCGATTCGGTACTCCTAAGGCTCTGATCAGTGATCGGGGTACCCACTTTTGTAATGCTCAGATAGATAAGGTTCTGAAACGTTATGGGGTCACCCATCGACTTTCTACGGCCTACCATCCTCAGACTAGCGGTCAAGTGGAAAACACCAATCGTGGCATTAAGAGGATCTTAGAGAAAACAATAGGGAACAGTCGCGGGGACTGGGCTGAAAAGTTAGATGACGCACTTTGGGCATTTCGTACTGCGTTCAAAACGCCTATCGGGACCACTCCCTTTCGGCTAGTTTATGGAAAGGCGTGTCATCTGCCTGTTGAGTTAGAACATTGTGCGTATTGGGCTTTAAGAGCCATAAATCTTGATTTGTTTGCGGCGGGAAAGAGTCGTTTTCTTCAGATTCATGAGGTTGAGGAGTTACGGAATGAGGCATATGAAAGAAGTTGGGGGTATAAGGAGCGGGCAAAGGAACGTCATAATAAACATATTAAGGGGCCCAAAGAGTCTAAGTGTGGGGGATAAGGTTCTTCTATATAATTCTCGGTTGAAGTTGTTTCCGGGTAAATTGAAATCCCGATGGGCTAGTCCATTCGTTGTGAAAGAGGCATTTCCGTATGGAACGGTTGAGATAGAGGCTGATGATGGACATTCTTGGAAAGTGAATGGGCATAGACTGAAGCATTATATTGGATGTTCACTTGGTGATCGTGAGGAGGAGGCGATCTACCTTGATCCGCCTGGAGAGGAGAGCACACTCGGGACTTCGCCCGATTGTAGAGTTTGTATAAAATTTTAGTTGCATTATTTTTATTTTTATTCTTCTTTGTTTTATTTTTCTTTAAGTCTTCTAGTCCTTAGAGTCTGTTTAATGTCTGCTTTGGGTTGTTTTGAGTTTTATTTTGCAGGATTGAATTTTCTCGTTCGTACTCAATCTCCGTTCGGATGAGGATTTTTCTGAGCCTATCATATTGTAGAGGACACCCAGAAGCTGCGGCCGCGAATGAAATGCTATACGGTCGCCTTGGAACGAGACTTGTGAAGATACTGCATTATTACCAGGGGAGTCTGTTCCAATTTATTGTTTTATTTGCTTACATTTTTATTCTGCTTTATTTTTCTGTCCTTTTCTATTCATACATTAGGGACAATGTAGATTTTAAGTGTGGGGATGGGAACTAACGTTTTCTTTTAAGTTAAAAAAATGTAAAAAAAAAGTTTAAAAAAAATAAAAATAAAAAAACAGTTTCAAAATTTATTATAAAAAAAATAAAAAATGGTTAAAATAAAAAAAAAGGTTAAAGAAAATGTTAAAAAAAAAATTCCCGAAATTTTAATGAAATATTTTGCAAATAATGGAAAATGATAGAAAAATTTGAGATTGGTTTTTAAAACTACTATTATATATGAGATTAAATAAAAGATAACGTACTAAACATGGGATGTGTCGGTAGGCCCAACTAGCGTTGATAGTCCTCTTTAGCAGTTTTTATATACAGTAATTTAAAAAACAGTGAAACCGAATTTCGATGCTTAGGGAGGATTACCATAATCTAAAAACTTTGAGATGGTAAGACTTAGATGCACTCAAACCAGCACACCACCACATGTCCATCTTTTTACGAGCTTAGAAATAGTTATATAATTTAGGGTGATATAAAAAAAAAGAAAAAAAAAGAAAGAAAAAAAAAAGAAAAAAAAAGCGAAAAAGAAAAAGAAAAAGAGAGAAGTATGTTTTGAAAGTTATGTGTATTATCAAAAGTTGTTAAAGAAAAAGCAAATGCTTGTGAAGAAAGTTTTGTATTGTAAAAT
The DNA here is from genome assembly GCF_021521415.1 of Bidens hawaiensis. NCBI lineage: Eukaryota > Viridiplantae > Streptophyta > Magnoliopsida > Asterales > Asteraceae > Bidens > Bidens hawaiensis. The sequence goes on along the minus strand of NW_027493592.1, from coordinate 87,449 downwards.
GCCAAAGAAGCATCCCTCAAAGTTAGTAAAAGAGGCCAAAGTTGCACATACTAGACGGGACTTAGAGTTTACGTGTTACCAAGGGGATAGTGACTCTGAGGATACACTATTGGGGCTCGAAGGTTCTTAGTCAATAAATATCAAATTAGGAATTTATAGGACAAAGTCCAATAATATTTAGGAATAGCTCGTACGATCTCCACAGGACCATTCATCCATCAAATTTCACCGAGTGCATCTAATTAGTACCATCAACGAGTCCTTGGCTTATGGTGATTTGTCAAACCCGTTTGCTTTGACTATAGTTTTTCCTAGCTCTCTTTGTCTGAGATGGGGTAGGTGTAGCCGTGGTTTTTAAACTTAAAGTGCTTAATGCAATTGGGGTTTGATAGGCTGGTGGCTGGGTTTAAGTGGACAACAATATCGGCAATCGCTGTTTTTGCATTTATCTGTGCTTAAAAGATAACCTATATGTTTTGAAAACTAGTCTTGAATTCTGATTCCATTGCAATATATGTATTTTTCGAGGACGAAAAAGGTTTAAGTGTGGGGATATTTGATATGGGCTAAAAAATATATAAAATACATAGATATTCCTAACACTTTTGAGTAGTTTTTGGACTAGTTGTTATTAAATTATATCTAATTGGCTCATATTTGGATTTTAAAGTTTAAATTTTTTAAATGAGCTAAATTAAAGTATTTATGCTAAACTTGAGACCACAATGGCATCAAAGTAATAATTGGTTGAATAAATGGCCACATATTTTTTGGAGTTTCATGTTCAAATGCTTATTAAAAGATAAAATTTCACGTTAACCATGCTCCAATTACTTATGAGTTTTATTTCTCTACAAAGTGCAGGGGAGCTCGTTGAACTATTTCAAATGGACTCCAAGACTAAGCAAGTAAACAAAAAGAGAGAGACAATTGGGCTATGAAGTTAAGCTTGTTGGTTGAGTCTGGAGTGGGGCTCAAGTTTAATAATTATTAAAAACCCTACCACAATATATATATATATATATATATATATATATATATATATATTAATAGACAGCCGCAGACAGGGGCATAATATCAATATACATCGAAGTGGTTACTGTAGGGTTTTAGAGATAATATAAACTAAGACAGCCAAAAAGTGGGAGGGATGTATTAAAATTGGGGGTTCGTTTGGTGGTTGGCTGTGAGAGTCTACATTATTAATATATTATTACATTCTCATGTTATTAGAAGTTGGTGTCTCATAACAGGAGACGAAGGAGTCACGTGAAGTCAGAACCTAATTTGGTGGGGACGGCTTTGATAAAAAGAATCGCAAGAATACTGGTGGTTGTTTTATTAAATCTTTATTTATAATTATTGTTATGAACTCATTTATTTTTGTTTCGTTTATTATTGTTATGAGTAGCTAAATACTTTATACTATCTAGGCTTTGGTTGAACACTATGTTAGATTTGATGGTTTGACGAACTATTATTTGACGTTGGTTGATTTAATAGTATGGTAAAGTTTTTTATTGGTTTGTTCATGATATTGTTGAGTGATTGAATCTAATTTATTAGTTTAATATTTATTCCACTTGTGTTTAATAGTTTTTGGTGATTGTTAGACGCATGATTAGGTTGTTTACTTTCTGTTTTTAACTTGTTTGCTGTTTATGGTCGAAACAACCGTAGGAGTAATTTATAAAAGTTTATAGATTTTTATTGTTCTTTCACTAGAGAGACCGGGAGGTGATTTAGTGTTGTGTCATCTTTGTCTTTTGGGGGTTTGGGTCATAATTGCACGGGAGTGAGTTATCCTAGGTCCCTTAAGATTATTGTGATACAAGTTGTGTTCAAGTTATAATTAAAATACCCTCTTTATATTAATATATATTGTATCCAAAGAGACCGAGAGGTGATTTGGGTTTTGGGGGTACCATAATATTATTAGGCAAGGTGAGATCGGGAGGTGATCCAAACCTTTAACAATTGAGCTTCACATGTCATTAGAGTTCTAGGGTGTCGTTGGTGAGGCCGGGAGGCGATCTAGCGTACTTTGGTGGTCTTTAGTGTCATATTTTTTTTAAGATATTGTTTTTCAACCAAGTCAAGTTCGTTAACTATTAATTTTAACTAGTGGGATTCCATTACCTAGGTAGTTGTTTCTCATATTTGTTTTAAAACCCGATTTTTATAAAGTTGTATTTTTAGTTTAATTATTAATTACTTGAGTTTTATTAGTTTAATTAATAAAAAAAATTATAAAAAATCAAAAGAAAGTCGAGGTTAGTAATCTTTTAGGTTTAATAATAAGAGTTTACCCATAATGTCCTAGGTTCGATATCCGTTCTTACTTGCTAGCTACATTGCGTCCGGTACACTTGCCGATTGTTTGTGGTTTTTTATGGGAATTCGGTAAAACTTTGTTTTTAATATTATATACGATTTTCACACATCACTGGCTGCTGATCATGAGAAGCCGTAGTGTGAGAAGGAGAAGCTTGTTGATGAGAATCATGCTACTGATGTTACCAATGCTGATCTCCAGACCCAGGTTAATGAGCTCCTTAATGAGAAACATTTGATGTTTGAGCAAGGTATTCCTCATGTCGTTTCCTATCTCTTGCATAGTGATGAGTTTAACTCGGCCCTCGGTGAAGTTTATACAAGGGCCATTGCTCATGGTCGTCACCATGTCCTGTCCATCGGTTTTGGGGCATGTTGAGCTGGTTTTCCCCTTGACCCCATGCTACCACCGACTTTGAAGATGTTGTGAGGGCAATGCTGATGATTCTAAGCTAACCCATTCCCCTGTGCGAGAAGTATACTCCTTCTTTTGTCAACACTGAAACTCCCCAGGATGACTTTGATAGAGATGTTGGCATGCTTTATGGGAACCTCTTTGGTGATGCACCAAAAACTTCTGGTGGTGAAGGTGAAGACGCTACAGTGACGGGTAGATTTATTATTATTAAGCTTCGTGTGTGAAGCTTCTTTATGTTTTGGTTATGTAAGCCTTTTTTGGCGTAAACAATTACTCTTTATGCTTATGATGTATGCAGCACCTTCTCAAGGTGCCTTCCTTTTATGATTTTCGTGTTGGTTTCATAGTTTATCTTATCTACTTGTTTTTTATGCTTGTTTGTTATTTTTGCAATGCTTTTGAAACATCGTTAAGGAGGGATGCTGTAGACACCCTTCCTTAGATTGGTAACTAAAAACAGATGCAAAGCTTATCCTATCTGCTTGTCAGTCCATAAGATTTTATTTAACTTGTTTTGTGGTATATTTTACACAAGTCCTAAGCTTCTCGAGCTTATTAGTTTGATAAGCTTCTAGGCTTTAGTACTTGTGGAGCTAGTTGGTAAGAGATGCTCAATCTCATTTCATGGATATAATATATTTCTAAGTGTTCCATGGAGTCGTATTGTTTTAGGGACTCAACCTGTTTACAGGAAAATATAGCGTCTTGTTACCTGCTGAGCGATATGGCTTAGGAGCTTAACCCTTTACATGAGTAGGAATTATGCCGGACCTCATGGAGCCTAGTTTGGAGGGGCTCACCCTTAGATAGGATAATAAACAAGTTTGTTACTCAAAATGCAACATCATGCATTGATCTTTTCAATATAATTAAACAAAAACAACTATTACAAGGACCTTGAACTATTGTTTAAACTAAAAACTTCTCAAAGTTCTTGTCGTTCCAATGACGTGGCACCTTCCTTCCTTCCATGCCATTGAGCTTATAGGATCTGCCTCTGTGAGCTTCTTTGATGACATAGGGACCTTCCCACTTGGGTCCCAATTTTCCTGTGTAGGATTGCTTGATGGCCTCGTTGTTTTTGTGGACCAAGTCTCCGAGTTTAAACACTTATTTTCTTACCCTCGTGTTATTGAAGGCTTCCAGCTTCTTCTTGTATATGTCTTCCTCAATAGCAGGCGAGCTTCTTCCAGGAGATCGAGGTTAAGCAGAACCTCGAAGTTGTTGGCTTCATCGTTTATGTTTCTCACCCTTCTTGAATTTACCCCAATTTCCGCTGGGATGACAACTTCTGAGCCAAAAATCAGGATGTAGGGTGTTTTGCCATGGCTTGTTTTCTCCATGGTTCAGATAGCCCAAAGGATGCTTGGAAGCTCTTCTACCCAATTCTTTCCATACCTTCCCAACCTTGTCTTAATCTTCAACGATGCTACGGTTCATTCGTTCAACTTGACCGTTGGATTGGGGGTATGCTACTGAGCTAAACACTTGCTTAATTTGCAGATCCTTGCACCAAAGGCTGAATGGCTTATCAACAAATTGCTTCCCATTATCAGTCACTATTTCACCTGGCATCCGATATCTACAAATTATGTTCTTTCAAACAAAGTTTATTACCTGCTTCCCTTTGATGGAAGCTAGGGCATTAACTTTTGGCCAGTTGGTGAAATAATCGACAACTAGTATTAGAAATTTCACCTTCCTAGCTACTTCAGGGAAGGGACCAACAATGTCCATTCCACACTTGTAGAATGGCCAAGTAGCAATAATGGGTACCAGGTTGTGCGTTGAGTTTTTTTATGGGGGCGTGGAGCTGACAAGCTTCACATTTGTGGATGGCCTCTGTGGATTCCTTGTGCATTGTTGGCCAAAAATATCCGAGGTTTATTAACCTAGTTACCATTGACCTTGGATCGGAATGAGTCCCGAAAATGCCTTCGTGTACTTCCCTCACAAGATTGTTGCTCTGACCTGGTCCCACACGTCATAGCAAGGGACTCAAATATTCCTTCTTTTATTAGACATTATCTTCTATCACATATTGCTTAGCCTTAAGCTTGAGCTTTAGGGCTTCTCCTTCGTTGGTGGGAAGCTTCCTTTCATTGAGGAACTCTATTACGGGGGTTATCCGAGTGATCCCTTCTTCTTCAATGATGTCTTGTACTTTTAGTTCCTCAATTTATGGGCTCTTCAAGACTTCCACTAGTACCTTCTTTGTTAAGTGAGCAAAGGTTAGGGAAGCCAGCTTACTGAGGGCATCAACTTGCTTATTCCGTGTTTTGGATACTTGAGTTAAGCTACAGCTTTTGAATTCCTTCATGAGCTCTTTGACCTTATGCTTATAGTTTAACATCGAAGGTTGCCTTGCAATATATTCGTTATTCTCTTTGCTCACCACCAATCTTGAATCAACAAAGGCGCTTAGTTATTGGATCTTCATCACTTTTTCTAGACGAAGCCCTGCGATCAAAGCTTCGCATTCAGCTTCGTTGTTGGTACATGGGAACTCTAGTCGGAGCACATAAGTATATTCGGTTCCTTGAGGGTCTGTAATTATTAGACCAGCTCCGGATCCTTCTATACTCGAAGATCCATTAGTGTAGAGTGTCCCACTTCCCCAAGTGGATAGCAGGTTCACCTTCTTCCAACTCGTCCACCTCCTGGTGTTTCAATTAGAAAGTTGGCCAAGACTTGAGCCTTGATTGCCTTTCTAGGCTCATATGCTATGTTGTGTTAACCTAATCCGATTGCCCATTTGGTTAGCCTTCTTGCTATTTCCGGGCTTTCCAAGATGGACCTCAGAGGCTTGTCTGTGATCACCTTCACCTGATGAGCTTGGAAGTATCTTCTTAGCCTTTTGGCTATGTGAACGAGTGCTAGGATTAGCTTCTCGATGGGCATATAATTGAGTTCAGCTTCTCGTAGTGCCATGCTGATGAAATAGATTGGGATTTGGACTTTTTTGCGTTCCACAATAAGCACTGAGCTGATAGCTTCCCTTCCTCAGAAAGTATACTACACTTACATACTTACTTCTCCTTCTCGAGGAGCTGCCAGAGCAGGCAAGGAAGCTAGATGCTGATTCAGGGCTTGGAAGGCAGCATCTGCCTCACTAGTCCATTGAAAATCTTTTTTGTCATTACAGTTCTTCAAAGTTTTAAAGAAGGGTAAAGATTTTTATGTTGATTTTGAAAGAAATCGTTTGAGTGCAGCGATTTTACCATTGAGGCTTTGAACCTCCTTTTTGGTTTTTGGAGAGTGTAAACTAAGGACAACTTGCACCTTACTTGGGTTAGCTTTCATGCTTTGTTTATCAATTAAATGACCCAAGAACTTACCTTTTTTGAATCCAAATGAGCATTTAACTGTATTGAGCTTCATGTCTATGCTTCTAAGATTTTAGAATGTATTTTCAATGTCATTGAGCATTTCTTTCTCACTTTTGCTTTTTATGACCAAGTTATCAACATAAGCTTCCATGTTCTTTCCAGTTTTATTCAAGAAGGTGTTATCGACCAATCGTTGGTATGTAGCCCTGAAATTCTTCAAGCCAACGGGAATCTACTTGTAGCAGAAGATTCCCTTATCGGTGTGGAATGCGGTTTTCTCTTTGTCTTCAATCTTCATTAAGATCTGGTGGTAGCCCTTGTAAGCATCCAAGAAGTATTTGTATTGGAAGCCTGTAAGGGAATCTACCTTCTAGTCGAACTCTGGTAGGGGATAACTATCCTTAGGACAAACTTTGTTAAGATCTTTGAAATCCACACACATTCACCATGATCCATCAGATATTTTTACCATAATAGGGTAAGCTATCCAAGAATGGTATCTTACCACTCAGAGTATATCAACTCTGACAAGCTTGTCTAACTCGTTGCAGGCACTGTAGGTTCCCAGCCGGATCTACACGGAAGTATCTCGTACTACGTAGGTGCGGAATCCCTATGTAAGACGATACGAGCGTAAGATGTAAACTACGTTAATACCGAACACGAACACACGTTACAATACCCAAAAGACACGTTGTATTGCAACCTTTCAACACGTGACAAACAATCACAATTACATGTTCTGGAATCAATTTCTAAAACAAGCCGTAGCCAAGGCATATAAAGCCTTCGACAACTTCGCCTAACAGACTAGGCGAAGTTGTCAATAACTTCGTTTGTCCACAAGTTCGCTTATATTAGGCGAACTTGTGAGACAACCTATACAAACCAAAACAAAACATACTAACACGATTACAGACACTAGATACTGAACAACTGACATAATGCACCAACAGACTCCCCCTTGGCAGTAGCTTCTTATCTCTATCTTCAATCACTTGTCTTGTAATCCCAAAAATCTCGAGTCACTCGTCTTCAAGCATGAACGTCTTCTCTGACACAAACGGAAAGTACTCTCTGATATTTCTTGGCTTCATCTTTCCATGCAGGAATATAGAATATCTTTTTCTCATCTAGCACCTGCAAGTCAGCTTGAGACAAATTTACCAAGTGCATAGGATCATACACTCTCAGCACCTCTTGTTCATCTTCATCCTCCATAATCGCTTCAGCTGTTTGACTATCGACATACCACCATTTCAGATTCTTTAAGACATCCTTGGGCATTTGCTTCATCGGCACTTCTTTTAAACATCGGATAGGCTTATACTTCATTACCATCCAAGGTTTGCCATCAGCTCTCATTCCTCTGTCTTTATCTTCAACAAGCTTCCCTTTCTGCGGTTTTAACAACTCGAACTTTTTCTCTTTTATACTTTCTTTCCACACGATCTTCCCAATAATCCTTGCCATATTATCATCACTCATGTTTATCAACCCCAACTTGGCCAAATCCTTCACCTCACACTCAGGCAAGGTATTCAACGATCTCAACAACCTCTTGAAGTACTGAATCCCATCGTAACGTTTAATCATAAATAGCCTCAACTGCTCATCATACAACCAGCATATAATCCCCTTCTTCGATTCAGCATACCCTTTGATATTATAACTCTTTTTAAACATAGTTGGAACCGCTGGCTTCTTTGTCTTTACGAACCATTGAGCGTATCCTTCTTTCCATCTCGGCTGCTCTTCCCATTCAGTCTCATCACTTCCCATATCTTAACCCACATTTGACTTATCAACATCTGGAATTTCATGTTCTACATTATCCTCCACAATCTCTCCCTCTTCAATCTCACTGTCAATCACAATCTAGGCTCCTATCTTCTCAATCTCTTCAACCGGTAACACATCGTCGTCACCTACAATATCGTCATCCAACATCTCCTCATCATCTACTACCACCACATCATCACCCCCTGATCCACCTGTTGCACCAGTTGACTCCCCCTGAGATGTGGAAGTCCCAAGAGTTTGTTCAGTTCTTGGCAACTCACCACCTGCACCTTTCGATGCATTGGGATCATCGTCTCGATCATTTCTCTTCTTCGTTCTCAACTCATCGCCCTTGCAGCTCGTCTCCCCCTGAGATGCTAAGAACTGTTTTAAAGCATCAAAAAGTTTACCGTGCTCAACCAGGAGGGACGACTGAATCTTATTTTCTGCAACAAGGCACTAGATAGCGTGAGTCTGGATCAAGTTGATTCTTGACTGTTCTGCCACGACCCTTTCAAGAGTTGCTATCCTTTCTGAGTCAGATAAAGTTGCATCAAAATCAAACCTCATATGAGAAATGTCTTGAGCATAAGGTGGAGGGATTCCCAAGGTAGCTGGAACATCAGAAACAGGCTGAAAAGTAACCGCAGGTGGTATTGTATCAGATAAACCCGCGGTGGCAACCAAAGTCGACTCAACAAATCTTGCCACAACCTCCGATGGAGTAAGAGTAGGAGGTGGCAAGCAAACAATTTCTGGAGTCGAAAGCTGAAAAGTAGTGGGTGGAATGCCAAAGGAAGATGATGTAGTTATCACGGGAACACCCGAGGTGATCGGTCCTGACACAGTCATCGATGCAGGGACCATAGTCATACCAGATAAAGCAGGTGGAGAGAAACGAACCACCCTCGAGCTTTCACCAGCTTCCGAGCCTTCACCCGTTCTAACCCTTTTCGATCGACGAATCAAACGATCTAACTCCTCCTCAAAATCAGATTCACTATCATCTGTATCTTTCTTTCTTTTTCCATGAATTCTTTCTTGGGCGACCAGAATATGTCTTGCTTCAGCGATATCATCAGCTGAGGAGTCAGAGTCGGTTCTCTCAGAATCAGCTACAGACGTAGCTACCATCGACACATCAACACCAGAAACCTCCGCTACTGAGACCTGAATCTCTACCTCAGGATCAACTCGCTCCATATCAAAGAACCCTTGGCCACCAAAAGCAGCTTCAAGGTCTACCTGTTCCTCCGGTGCCACAACAGGAGCAGCAGGCAATGCTTGCTGTACCACAGGTGGTGGTTGAGAAACAACTGCCTGTTGCGGTGCCAGATCCCGAAACTCGTCTCCACGAGGAGCAACATACGCCAGGTTTATCAAATAACCAAATAACAGAGTATGTCGTGGACGAAGCTCTGGTTTACTTCGAGCACTCGACGATCTGCATTGTGCGAATATCCTCTTGCTGACACTCTCTACATATCGAATTGGACGGCGCTGAGGTAGCGTAGGAGCCACATGATTCAAGATCATTTGTAAGAATCTTGGATACATCAAGAATCTTTCACGAGCTACCGCACGTCTCTGACGGTCTATTTCTTACAACACCATCTGACTGAAGCTGTAAGGCTTATTGTAAGTCAGTGCTGTCATAGCCGATTGCATTGTTGCACCCATACCGTCCGTACCAGCCTTACGACCCGACATGCACACGATCATCACATGCATGAGAAAACGCCATTGATCCAACAAAAATCCCTTACGCTTCTGAGTGTCACCCAATGGACCAGAATAGCCCATTCGTAAAAATGCACCATCTCTGAAAGGAGCAGTAAAGTCTGTAGGATCATCTCTAGTTTCATTCCCAAACTGCAAGGCGACCCTTATCTGTTCCGATGAGAACTGCACCTCCTGATTGTTAACTGTGGCGCGCATGACTGGGGGCTCGACTCTACAATCATATTCTACCGTTTGCCAGAAGTCTTCAATGTTCGGCAGAGAAATGGGCAGAGTTGTAGTAATAGCATGGAAGATACACGAGCGAATAAGGAAAGAGATGATCTCGCGATAATCATCTACACCGCTAGCATCCGGATCCAGCGTGATGTACATATTGTGACCCGGAAAGAATTGACGGTTGTTATCACCCCCTTCGTCACCACCAGCACCACCCGCTCCTGCTACAGCTGCCATATCTGCACAACAAACGGTCTAAGTCAGAAAATCGTCAAAGCAGATCACAACTTCGCCTGTTACCATGAGCGAAGATATGATAGCTTCTGGTGTGCAGGCGAAGTTAGGGAAAGGGCGAAGTTGTACTTTACAATAACTTCACCTGAAAACAGATAAACTTTTGAATAATATAAAGAACCAGGCGAAGTTAGGGATAAGGCGTAGTTAAGGATAACTTCGCCTAACCATAACTTCGTCTCTTGAACAACTTCGCCCCTGATTAGTTAAAAATTAAAGCAGCAGGCGAAGTTAAGCCTAAGGCGAAGTTAAGAACAACTTCGCATAAACCTAACTTCGCCTGAACTGAAACGGCGAATGTTCAGAAGGCCAGACGAGGTTTGTTTGGTGAAATTGTTGCTTGTGGACAATAAAAACATGTTACTAAAGAGATCTAGACGATCAAATTGGTTACGAACACGTTAAAAAGAGTTTGAAAAATGGGTGTTTAAAGGTTTGCAAGAACGAGGTCCCAAATCGGACCAAAACGGCATCTGATTAACACCATTGACACGAACTATAAGTCATCCCGACCCTAAACACCTTTAACACGGATTGAAACTGAGATTAACAACAAGGTTTGATTCGAGAGGTAACTTCGCCGAGGGTTTAATATGATAAGTTCGCCGATAGATACTAACGATAACTTCGCTGGGTTTTATGAAAAGTGAAAAGTGTTTAACCAGAAAATCTCTTTATATAGGGTTTAAATTATACAGGCGAAGTTAGGGTTAACTTTGCTTACCCCTTAAGTTCGCCTGTTAACAATTTCGCCTCTTAAATAACTTCGCTTAGTATTAAAATTTACACAACAGTCCCTTATAAATTTGTACATTATGCAATTGTCTTTTAAAACTTTCTTTAAAGATTTAAATGTTACGATCAAAGACCAAGTGACCAAGTTTTAAACCATAAAACGACATATGCAAGAAAATTTTAGAAATAACGCACACGAGATCAAATTTCAGTCTTGACAGGGACAAGCATGTTTTAGAAAAGATCCGAACAGGAATCATACTAATTAAGTGACGGTCACATAGATCCATGTTCCGCGGTATTATGACATAAAGAAACAGGTTGTAAGCAGGTAAACAACTTAGTATGGTTTTCATCGCTTCTGTGATACGGATTAGGTTCAATTAAGCTCAAAATTTAAATGGACAACACATCAGAGATTGTGATGCCTCCTATCTATTCTCAAAGCTTATTTGGCTTTCCCCAAGTCACCCCGAGTTGACCTCGACCCGTAGTGTCTGATCAAACAGTAAGTACATGTTGATCTTTAGAGTCTTCTTCCCGTTCTCTTTCTTGCCTCTTGATTGACAATGATAACACTAGGCTTCAGAAGGCTTAACATAATTTTTTTTTAATAATAAAGATTTACATATCTTCAAACAGTAGACTACTGCAAGTCCCGAATCTGGATCATTGCAGGTACTTGACACACTATCTTCTCGGATATCAGAACACTCACGGGCTCGTGTATGACTGGGTAATCGCTTTTCTGCCTATCATTCGGAAAGATGTGTATGGAGACATACACAACTCTGAATGAGTCTCCACTTTAAATCGAGAAGATTTAGTTAGTATCACTTCTACTTTTACGCACCATAAAAAGCTACCATAACATACAATGACTGTTCTAGAGTCTTTTAGGCCTAATAACTTCACTAGTTAAGCACACAGAATTAGTTTGTGTATCACTTTCCAAGGTTGGATCAATTTTCTTAGAAACATTGTATTGAAACTTCTTACGAAGTTATAGACTTGAAAAATTATATCATCTCCCCAAAAAAAATTTTAAATTCTATCGCCCCGATCAAGTAAACGACTATCCTGAAGATCCAATGGATCAGCTGGACCGACCACATACGAATATACGACCTTTTAACTAAGTATGAACGACTACTTTTCAGCGAAAGAATAAAAACACATCATAAACCACCCCAGTCACTTTCAGTCATCTGGTTAATGGCTATCCTCATAATCTACTGGTAGAAGTGAGGACCAAACACATCCGAAGATATGTCCTTCAAACTGAAGCAACCGACATAATTCTAAGCAATAGTGATGTTTTTTTTTAATAATAAAAATGGAAAAAAATACGGTTACTCGGGATTGATCATCCCATTAAACTCAACAAGATTTTGAAAACGAGTTCGGTCAAATGCTTTAGTAAAAGGATCAGCAAAATTATCTAACGAATCAACCTTTTCGAGCACTATTAATTTCTTCTCAGCACAATCCCGTATAAAATGATGACGAATGTCAATGTGTTTAGTTTTGCTATGTTTTACGGGATTGTTAGTTACTGAGATTGCAGCAGTGTTATCAATGCAAATAGGAGTTTGAGTAAAATTCAGACCGTAATCGAGCAATTGCTGTTGTATCCAAAGAACCTGGGAGCAGCAGTTTGATGCTGCCATGTACTCTGCTTCACAGGTGGAAATGGCTACTGAGGTCTGCTTCTTGCACTGCCATGACACCAATCTTCCTCCCAGAAATTGGCATCCACCGGTTGTCGACTTCCTGTTCTGATTGCAACCTCCATAGTCAGAGTCTGTGTAAGCAACCAAGTCCAGGTCTCCCCCTTTCGTGTACCACAAACCCAGCTTAGGCTTGCCTTTGAGATACCGCCTTATCCTCTTCACTCCCTTCAAGTGAGATTCCTTCGGGCTTGCCTGAAATCGAGCACAAAGACAAACTGCAAACATAATATCAGGTCTAGATGCAGTTAAATACATTAAAGAACCTATGATTGCTCGATATTGGGTGGGGTCCACGTCTTCATCACTGTCCGAATCAGCACCCAGTTGTGGTTGACGCAAACCGGAGTATCAAATGGAGTGCTGTCCTCCATCTTGAAGCGTTTGAGAACGTCTTGGACATATTTAGTTTGATGGATGAACATCCCATCTTTCTTCTGATCAACCTGCAATCCTAAAAAGAAAGTTAATTCACCCATTGCACTCATTTCAAACCTCTTTTTCATGACTTCTTCAAACTCCTGACACATGACGACTTTTGATGCAGCAAATATGATGTCGTCCACGTAGACTTGAACTAGTAGAAAATCTCGCCCTTTTCTCTTGACAAACAGCGTGCTGTCGATCTTTCCTCTTTCAAACCCATTCTCAAGTAAGTAATCTGATAAGGTTGCGTACCAGGCACGAGGGGCCTGATGTAGTCCATATCGCGCTTTAGTCAGCTTGTACACATGATCAGGAAAGTCAGGGTCAGGAAAACCCGGAGGCTATTCAACGTATACCACCTCATCGACTTTACCATTAAGAAAAGCACTTTTCACGTCTAATTGGAACACCTTCATTTCATTGTGTGCAGCAAATGCCAAAAATAGTCGAATCGCTTCCAATCTTGCCACAGGAGCAAACACTTCATTGTAGTCGATTCCTTCTTGCTGATTGAACCCTTTCACTACCAGCCTCGCCTTGTTCCTTATGATTATCCCTTTCTCATCTCTCTTACATTTGAAAACCCATTTGGTGCCAATAGCATGCACATTCTTCGGTTTTGCAACTAATTTCCACACTTCCATCTTCCCGAACTGGGCTAACTCTTCTTGCATGGCTTCGACCCACGAGCTGTCCTTTAGAGCCATTTGATAGTTCTTTGGTTCAATCTGGCTGATGAAGCAGGTGTATAAGCATTCATTAATGATACCCGTTTCTTTAATGCTTGCGTAAACACAAGTGTGCTCATTCAAGCTTCGTCTAGTTTGTACACCGTCAAACAGATCACCTATCACGTTCTCCAAAGGGTGATTTTTGTGAACTCCAGTAGTCGGAACCGTACTGACTTCCAGATTGTTTTCCAAGTTCGAAGAGAGTTCATCAATGGGTGATTGTTGTTGAGAATGAAATGGGTTGTAAAATTCTTCCTCGGTAGTGGCAGCAGGAGTATCAACAGCACTTGACGAGGAAGGTTGACTTTCATCGTATCTCAGACGTTGCACAATATTTTTCTTCCTCATCATACAGAATCTGTGTAGCAATTTTCTCATCAACTTCTGCAAAATCCAAATAAGGCATATTAAAAGATTTGAACAGTTTATCATAGTCGAAAGCCTCAGCGGGTCCCATGCTAGGCTTTGGTGGTTTGTAACTTGTAATGTCAGTGTTACATACCACCTCAACCTTGCTGTTCGATAGATTAAAGACTCTTCTATTGGGTGTCCCAACAACATATCCGACTAAAATACCTTCGTCGGCTTTCTCACCAAATTTTGAGTTCGTCTTTAATATCGTACATGGGGACCCGAATGGTTCGAGACCATTTAAGTTAGGCTTTCTACCATGCATAAGTTCATAACAAGTTTTATTCAATCTTTTAACAGTTAAAAAACGATTAAGGATATAACAGGCTGTGGCAACAGCTTCAGCCCAAAACACCACGAGAAGTTTAGCATCAGCCAGCATGGTTCTGGCTCCTTCAAATAGCGTCGTGTTCTTCCTCTCAGCCACTCCATTTTGTTGCGGAGTGTACGGGGCGCTGTACTGGTGGTCTATCCCTTTCTGTAAGCAGAACATCTCCATCTGGTAGTTCTTGAACTCTGTCCCATTATCACTCCTGATGTACTTAACCTTCCTCCCAACAATGTTTTCAACCTTGGTAATCAAGTTAATCACCAACTGAACCGTCTCATCTTTTGCCTTCAGAAAGCATACCCAAGAGTATCGAGAGTAATCATCGGTTACTACCAAGCAGTATGACGTTCCACCTAGACTTTTTACATTCACGGGACCAAAGAGATCCATGTGAAGTAGATCTAGGGTACTGACAATTGAGTTAACCTTCTTGGAATGATGAGGTTTCTTGTGTTGCTTTCCCTTCTTGCACGATAAGCATTGATCTTCAAAGTTAAAATTCTTCTAGGGAACTCCAAGCACTAGCCCATTTTTGACAATGTAATTCATTTTACGAAGATGTATATGTCTCATTCTTCGATGCCATAACTCGGACTCAGAGTCAGTTGCCTTTGACAGAAGACATGACTCTTCTGTTGCCATCTCAGTTGACCTCATATCCATTACATATGTGTTCTTTTCTCTTGGAGCTTTCATCACCACCCATGCCTCTGGTATCTTGAAACCCGGATACAGAACTACTGCTTCATCTTTGGTAAAGTGCACTGTGTACTCTTTGTCACAAATCTGAGACACACTCAACAAATTATGCTTCAACTCCTCAACAAAATTCACCTTCTCTAACTTCATTTTGCCATTTGTTACAGTTCCAATACCAGTACCTTCGCTTTCTCCAGCGAAACTAACTCTTCCTCCTTGAACAAGTTTCCATTCATGTAACAAATTCTTGTTACCAGTCATGTGCCGGGAACAACCACTATCCACAACCCACAGATTGTTTACAGTCCTGTTCAACTGTTCCTACACAGTTAAAGAAAAGATTAAAATCTGGGGACCCAAGACCTATTGGTCTTGGGTCGATTAAATCTGTTAAACGGCATCCCGTACTTTGGTTGTCCAAAGTCAGTTTGAGAATGATTTCTGTAAGTCCTAAAAGGAAACTTTCTTGAGGATTGACTATGAGGCCTTCCAAACCTTAGTGAATTAACCGAATTATGATTGTAGTTTTGGTTGTTAACTGGGAAAAACTGAGATTGATATCTTTGAAATCTTGGTTTAGTCCAATGTCTGAACTTTGGTGGGTTCGTATTCTTACGAGTATAGTAATTACTATTCGTTTTATTCTCAGTTTTTGGAGGCCTCATACCTCTGAATCTCTGATTTAGAGGGCAATCAGCAATCAGGTGTCCTATTTGATTGCATCTGAAACAACTCCTGTGTTCAACTTTCGTCTCAACAGTTGTTTCAGATGTTGAGGTTGCATTACTACCCGTTCGTCTAACATACGGTGGGACTAACGGGTTTAGGGGAGAATTCTTTTCAGTTGGCTTATATTCCCCCCCACGTTTTAGTAACACTACCTCTTCTTTTGTCTCACTAGATTCGGATGTCTTGTCCGAATTTGATGAGACAGAACTAGGAACAGAAATCTTAACATTCGAAACAGGCTTACTTGTTTCGCTTTTACTAACTTCAGGTTCTTTAATCGAAATTTTGACAGGAACTGTCTGACTAATCTCAACATCAACAGATTTCTGATTACTAGGATCATACGTATAGTTATGGTTATATGGTGTTGGAACTTCAGAAAATTCAATTCCCCCTTTGTTAACTGGGGAACGTTGAACACTTACGATGTGATCAAGAATTGCTGAGGAATTTCTAAATTGTTCAATTTTTCTGTTTAGTTCCACCACTTTTACCTGGTAATCAGCTATCTGTTTATCCCTTTCAGCAATTAGTTTGGTTTTTTCTTCTAACACTTCATAACTAAGATCAATTACTTGTATTTTATCAGCTAGACTAGCTTTAAGACTTCTGATATCTTTTTCACTAGCTTTTATTTTTCCCGAGTAACTGTTTTCTCTAGTTTTAGTGTAGTGATGATCTTCTTTTAATGTTTTAAATTGTGCGTCCAAACTAACAAACTGATCAGTTACTGTTTTCAATTGTTCAGACAGATTTTCACATTGCATACAAGGGAGTTCAGAACTTACCTCAGAAAGCTGATCGTTCACTTCTGCCATATAAGCTTGATTTCCTCCCGTCTCTCTTTCACTTCCTGCAGTTTCGATGTTCACCAAATTTGCCTATTCGAATACTTCCTCAACCTGTAGATTCCAGTTGTACCCACCATTGTGTCTAGATACCATAGCCCTATTCTCACTACCTCCCCCATTCTGTTGTGCCGGCCTGTTCTGACTACGTTCGACTCTTTCATTTGTACATTCCTTAGCAAAGTGACCATTCTGTTGACAGTTATAACATCGAACCTTTGAGTTATCAAAACCTGGTCTTTCGCCAACGAACTTTCTACCCGTTTTCTTCATGAATCTTTTAACCCGTCTTACTATCATAGCCATCTGCCACTGCAGGTCCATCTCTTCTAGATCATCAGCATCATCTGCCACTGCGAGATCGACTATTTTACCTTTGATGTAATTCTCATAAGATGCAATGAAAGATGCATAGAGAGCAAACTGCTGTTCAGCTGATTTAACACTCATGGGCATCTGTGAGTAGTTGTTGGTTGGAACATTTGATGAAAAGTTACCAGTTGTGGCTTGAGGTTTTGAAGAATTACTTCCTGCAACTACGAAACATACATCACCATCCATGTTGAGAGTAATGACCATCATGAGTTGAATTTGAGTTTGAGTCTCCCTTTGAGTAATAAGCAGAGGATTCTGACTTTGAATTTGAACTTGAAGTAACTTTCGCACCATACATTCCCGGATCCTGAACCTGATCAGTTGGTGTCTCTTTCCGAACCATGTTAAGTTCAAAAGTTCGTAATTTATTGACTGCTGTTTCCAAATCAATATTGGCAAACTCTTTATCTTCTCTCATCAAAACCATGTACATTTCCCATTTCGGTGGAATAGCATCAAGAAGGATTTCTACAATCTCTTCTTCTTTATAGTCAATTGAGTAATTTCTAAGTTCGGTCATCAGGTGATAATATCTTGTGATGATATCATCAAGTGATTCATTTTTCAAATATTTGAACACCGAGAATTGGGTTTTTAGTAGCTTAATTTTGGATGCACGTATCCCCACATTACCTTCATATCGATTTTCTAGCGCTTCCCATAGCTCTCTAGCGGTTTTGTATTTCTTGAAGGTGTGAAGAATCTCTTGTGGAAGAGCCATGGTGATTGCCGCATGAGCTTTACTCTCTGCCTCATACATTTTCCTCTCCTCCTCATCCATCTTACTGTACTTCTTTATTTGATCACGACCTTCAAACAAGGATGTTGGTGGAATGTATCCGTCTTGTATGCACACCCACATCTTAGCATCTTGATATTTAACATACTGTTCAAACCGATCTTTCCAAGCAACGAAATCGGTACCCTTAAGCATTTTCGGAGCCATAGTTGCTGAACCGGCTTCAACTTCCATTTTCACCAGTTCCATAATGTTTATCGAAGTCATCACTGAAAGAAACACGACTTGAAAACACACACAAATATTGTTTTTTTATTTAATTTGAACAGTCACCAGTAGGCGAAGTTATGGTTAACTTCGCTTAAGCTTAACTTCGCTTGATTCCTTAACTTCGCTGAAACTCTTAACTTCGCTTGCTACTTAACTTCGCTTGATGACAACTTCTCCTGAGATCAACTTCGCTTGGTTGATAACTTCGCTTAAACTTATAACTTCGCCTAAACCCTACGAACAGTGACGGCAACTTCGCCTGATGAACACAAGGTTTTTGCAGGTTTTAATTTGACGTATTGCGAGGTATGCGAAGGTGTAATGGGTTATATTTGATAGTGGGAGATGGGTAGGACACAAAAACTCGGTATTTCAACGTAAACTCGTCCCGCGAATAGTCGAACGGAACGATTTCTACACTCGTGTGATAATCCCGAACCACACAATCACGAGCAAATGCTCCGATACCAATTGTAGGTTCCCAGCCGGATCTACACGGAAGTATCTCGTACTACGTAGGTGCGGAATCCTTATGTAAGACGATACGAGCGTAAGATGTAAACTACGTTAATACCGAACACGAACACACGTTACAATACCCAAAAGACACGTTGTATTGCAACCTTTCAACACGTGACAAACAATCACAATTACACGTTCTGGAATCAATTTCTAAAACAAGCCGTAGCCAAGGCATATAAAGCCTTCGACAACTTCGCCTAACAGACTAGGCGAAGTTGTCAATAACTTCGCTTGTCCACAAGTTCGCTTATATTAGGCGAACTTGTGAGACAACCTATACAAACCAAAACAAAACAAACTAACACGATTACAGACACTAGATACTGAACTACTGACATAATGCACCAACAGGCACCTAAGCTTCTTTCAGCAGCCATGCTTCTCTTCCTTTGAGCGAATGGTTTATGTGTGGGTAAGATGTTTAAGGAATGTTTAGTATATTCCTTTGGAACCCCTGTCATGTTGTTTGGACATCATGCAAAAACATTTTTAATTTTTTGTAACAAATTTTAAGCTTACTCATGGTCTGAGAGGGACGCTTACTGTTAACTTTAATGGTTTGTTCAAGGTAAGCTGGATTGATGTTTATTTCCTATACAAGGTCATATTCTATGTCTTCATTGAGCTCCCATGATTCTTCTGCGGCAGCTATGAGTACATTTTGTGTTGGTACTATCGTAGCTATTCTTCTAGTGGTGGGGAATTTCAACATGCCATGGGCTGTGGACACTACCGCATTGAAAGTTGCAATTCGAGTTCTTCCAGTGAGTATATTATAGTTAGATGGGTACCTGGCCATTGTGAATGTAAGCTTCTCAACTCGAGAGAGGTCTCCGTATCTCAACCGAACGTCTAAAGTGAGCTTCCCAGGGGGAACTACCTTCTCTCCAGTGAAGCTTTTAAGAGAGTTGTTGGTTTGTTAGAGTTGTTTTTTAATTTCTTGAGGAATTTTTACGAAACATATTTCATACATAACCTTCTTTGCTGTCCGACAGTCCATGTAAGCTCCGTCTATGGTGAAGACATTAAGCTCAGCTTTTACAATGACCGGAGTTGTGACTTTGTTGTGGGGGTTGGTCGGAGGGATGCATATGCTCTGTTGTTTCCATGCGAGCGTTTGTTGCCTTTTGCAAATCTGAATCATGTTTACTCTGAACACCTTCTCTCCGCTCCCTTTACCTTCTTTTGCGTCCTTGCATAGATGAGCTAACTCATCACTTTGAACGGCATCTTCAATACGCTTCTTTAATTGGAAACAATCATTGGTATGGTGTCCAATGTCATTATGGAAGGCATAAAAATTGGTTGCATCCGGTTTGTTTGTTGGTTTGGACAACGAACGTGGAGGAAAAAAGTTGTGCTTGACCTCCTCACAGGCCAGGATCTACTGTGGAGTTTTGGTTAGCACGGAGAAGATCAGCTAGTCTTTCTCTTGTGGTTTTTAATGCCGAGAAGAATGGCTTCTTTCGTATGACCTTCTATGCTCGTGGTACTTCCGAGGGTGCTTCTCAACGAAGGACTGGAACCGAGGCTTCTTCCCTTATGAGGGGTAGCTTCTCCAGTTTATATGGTCATGCTTTATTGTTTCTTGATTATCCAAGGCTTCCTCGTCCCAAAGGTAAACTTCTTTCATTGATTGAGGAATGTTTTCGTGGAACCTTCTTAATAGCTTCTTGGCTTTTTTGGCGTTCATGTAGCCGGTCACAGACATATTTTCTGAAGCACCATTATAATTCAAGCATTCTTTCTAGTAGCTATCCATGAAGATGCTAAGGTCTTCGTGTTCTTTTTGCCTGATTTAATATAGTACAGCTGCGTCTTTGGTGCACCTTTTTTGTTGAGTGAAGTTGGTCAAGAAGCTTTGATATAAGTCATCAAAGGAAGCTATGCTTCTTGACGGAAGGGAGTTATACCAAAGTCTGGCAGGTCCTACCAAGGTTTGCATGAACATGTGACAACACTCCACGTTGTTCCACCTTTCTACGGTAGCTTCTCCCATGAAGATCTGAAGATGATCTTCGAGTTCTTCTGTTCCATCATAGGTCTTAACCTTATCCAGCATCTTGATTTTTTTTGGAACACAAATTTTGCTATTTGTTCGAAGAAGCATGATAAGGTTGGCGGCTTGTAGGGTTGGTAAGGTTCCAAGTGTGTCAAGTCGCCTGTATTGGTGGCGATGAGACTTGGAGCTTGGGTTACCACTGGATGGCTCATGGTTGGGAAGCCTTGAGAAACTTGCCATTGTAAGCTTCCCGACCATGGTTGACCATACCGAGACATCATCATGGTGACCATCTGAGGGTATGTCATACCAGGCAACATGAGACCTTGCTGTAGGTAAGCTCGAGGCATGGGGCATGTAGCTTCTACCATAGATGTTGTTATTATACTTCTAGCCAGAGGTAATGACATCAAAGCTTCTGTCAGGGAGGTATCACAGTGGGTGTGCTTTGCAAAGGCTATTCCATGGTGAATTCTCCCGTTCCATTAGGGGTTATGGGTGAAGCTGTGAGGCTTAGAATTTCTCGAGGGGATTGTGTGTTCTCATACTCTCCAATCTGCGAGCTGCTGGGTCCTTGAGCGTTTCTTCTTGATGGAGAAGGCATGCTCGTGTTTAATGGACAAGGCATAGGGGAAAATGTGGACTCAGGTTACTGAAGTGAGGTCGTAGACTCACTAAAAAATATAACCAATTACACTAAATAGATAGCAGTAAGTGGGTATCGAACACAAGGAGTTTGTAGAAAATGTGTTACCAAATAGCTTTGTAAAATTAACTAAATTAAAACTAAATGCAAAAAATAAGCTTAATTATTTGATTGTTGGGTTTGATTAACTAAAAAGAACTAAAAGCACTTAAAATTTTTTAAATCAAAGACGAGAGGATATGCTCTCCCTCGGTTTCAGGTATCTATGAATGTTATATAAAAGTTTAATTTGAGATGAACTACAAAAACATAGTTCGTGATTATGAGATTGATTGTGATAAATGAGGATCAATTAATTTATCCAACCCCGAATCCCTCCCGATTAATCTCAATTGCCTAGAGCACCAAGAACTGACGGTTCAAAAAACGAAATTCAACAAACAAACAATATACCAATCAACACATATAAACCGTAGCAATACAATCACAAAGATTAAACTACTATATCAGAAAAAACATAAAAATTCATATAACATTCAAAACGAAACCTTACAATCCAAGGGAAAACACAAGAAAACTTAGCCACGCATTGTTTGGTTCGTCATCACTTTGATTCTATTGTTCATGTCAATCAAAAAAAAAATCTCTAATGATTACACAACCCAATACAATGTTTTGGAACCTCCAAATTACCCTTTAGCCGTCTCCAATTGAAAAATAGTGAAAAGATATCCTAAAAGTCATCCAAAAATGACTTAAAAAGGGTAGTTACTATTTCTACACCAGGCCCACCATAAGCTACGGTGGCCAAATTCAATATCAGAATAGCGGATATGGTCATAATTCAATGGGTCAGGTCCACTTATTTTTCTTTTATTGATTTTTAATCTTTACAATGAATTTCATTGGCCTAATCGAAAATATGAATTTTTGGTGATTAAACCGATGACTTATCATGATTTGTGATAACTAATTTACTATAACTCATTAGATGATAATATTATACATTATAAAATTGGTTACTTTTTTATTCATATTAAGAATATCGCTATTCTTCATATGAATACTACGACTGAAAAAACAAAAACAAATCCCCTTGTCGGGTTTGAACCAAGGGCTTAAGCGTTACCATGTGATTACTCTACCACTAAGTTAAAAAAAGGGCTTGGTTCATTAAATTCCTGAGTGGTTCTGTACTATGTAAGTAAAATATATCTTCTTATATAAGAAACCCAGTTACACATATACATAAGTGCCTCAACAAAAGGTCCATTTATATATAATAATTGTATTGTAGCGGGTATAGTTTAGTGGTAAATGTAACGCCCTGAAATTCGATTAGTAAACTAAGATCGTGAAATCATCGGAAACTATAGACTTTGGGTTCTGGACGATAAGTTCGGAACCCATATCATTGGAAAAAAATCTGTTTTTATCATTTAAAATGTTTATTTCATAAAACGACATTTACGCCTGAAAAATATTAATTTTTATGCTTTCGAAAAATAAAATGTTTTTATTTAAAAAGATTTCAAATAATTATTCGAAAAATGATTTTATAAAAGTTTTGCTGAAAAAGTTTTAGTTTGTTTAAAAACTTATGAACTCGACTAGTCTTGACCCGTAGGTAGCCTAAACCCGAACCCGAGTCACCCGAGTATTTAAGCGGGAAATCAAGTGTTCTTGCACCACCTCTTTCATTTTCACCAACACTTTCACAAAACCCACCCAAACACTCTCATTCTAGAGAGAGAAACTAGAGAGAGAAGTCTTCAAACTTCAAATCCGAGTCCACAAATCTGTTTGTTGTTGTTTTTGGTAAGATCTTTTTGAAAATCATACGTTTTTATCATCAAATCCGGCCCTGAATCGAGCAAAAACCCCAACTTTTGTGTCAAGTGTGTTCTTGGTCAAAAACCGTCATTTTTGGTGTCAAAATGCAAGTTTTTGTTGTTATAAATACTAGGAATCATTAGGTCTTTGAATTCCGAGCATTTCCATGTATAAAACATCAATTTTGGTCGAAAAATCACAAAAATCGCGATTTCCCGTAGGTTTCTCCGTCACCCGGCTTGAAGGAGTCGAATCAGATCCTATTCGGTCGAATCAGATCCTATTCGGTCGAATCAGATCCTATTCGGTCGAATCAGATCCTATTCGGTCGAATCAGATCCTATTCGGTCGAATCAGATCCTATTCGGTCGAATCAGATCCTATTCGGTCGAATCAGATCCTATTCAGTCGAATCAGATCCTATTCAGTTGAATCAGATCCAGCCTCCTGTTTTTTTTTTCAGCTTTAAAACCCAGTTTTTGCTCGAGGTCGCGTAGGCTTGTACTCTTAGACTTATAACACGTTGTTAACCTATTATGCCCTATTCTAGACTTAGAGGATCAACAAATTGGATAGCACTCGTCGCCTCTAGCAGCCTTACTAAACCAACAAGGTGAGTTCATAGCCCCTATTTAAGCTTTTCAAAACTATGGGGGTGGAAACATGGTAACTTTACACGGTTGGACAAAATCATTTATGCAAACACTCTTTAAACTATAAACCTTTGGATTTCTACACACGTGCGGAAATCCACAAGCTTTTTGGTAATCTATAAACTTTGGAAATCTATGAACATGGGGAAACCCATCAACTTATGGAGATCTAAGAACACTGGAAATCAATGAGTATGGGAAATTCTATGAACATTGACATCATGGGAATGGGAATCATATTCATGTCATCATAGTCATCGTGTCAGTATGGAAATCTAGAGATCAAAGCATCATGAGTTGAATTGGACGTGAGAGTCTATTCTACTCTCGGTAGAACTCACGACCATGAGTGGCAATTCTATTCTCGGTGGCACTCGTAACTCATGGGATTCTATACTAGTCTCGGTGGAATCCATAACTCTTGAGGACCTATACTAGTCTCGGTAGGGACCAAGAGAATCCAGGATTCTTTGGGGAGTCTATCCTACTCTCGGTAGAACCTAGCTGAGTCCTGGATGGCAAGAGCGAGGTAGTCTTGGTTTAAGTCTTGCGTGGGTTCAAATCAAGTCTTGTGTGATCATTGGGCTTCGTCATCATTCATCATCATTCATTCACCATCATCTTGGATACTAGTAACACTTGGTATCTTGGCGTTGGATTATCTAGTAAACTTAGTATGCTCTAATTCATATGTCCTTGTTTATGCTTAACTGTTATGTGCTACATGTACCGTTAGGAGACCACAAATCTTTGAGTAATCTTATCACATACGACTCTAGTGGGAGAGTAATAACCTCGCTGAGAGTCCAGGAGAACATTTCATGTTTTACTTACTACAAAAACCTCTTTGGGAAAACCAAGAGATCTTTTCTTACAAGCCTTTTTTTTAAAAACCGGGTATTATACCCAAACATAGTAGTATAAATTGTAGGAGTGGTGGGTTAGCCGCAGGTACACCCTATATATAAACCCCTACAACCTATACTAGTATGTTTGTGTATAAACTCTTTTTCTTTAAACCTATGAATTCACTCATCTACTTTATGTAGTTGACAGTTTGTTACATGTTTTCAGGAAATAAAGCAGCAGGAAATCCCTAGCAAGTTTAGAGGCCTTAGAGAGATGAAGGCTAGGCTAGAAGTTGTTTGGAACTTGATATTTTGTTTTAAAACAATTTGTTTCATGTTACCTGGTTGATGTAATATTTGACATTTTGGTTATGTTTATGCATTTAGACTTTTATACTATTGTGCTCAACAATCACGACTTCGTCGCCGCGCCTCGATTTTTCCGCCATCGCGATCGGGGTGTGACAGATTGGTATCAGAGCCAATGGTTATAGGGAATTAGGAAACCGACCTAGACTATAACCTAGGATCCTTGACTCTAGATAGCTCATGCATCACAATCACATGCCTACACTTATATACGTGCTACGTGCTTATGTGCTGCATATTAATTGTAAACCTCTGAGTCATTCAGTCATACCAAAATCTTCGGTCATCAAGCATTCATATCTCTTGAGTCATGTCATTCTGTATTCTTGGTATAATCTATGTCCTCTATTCTTAAATCTTTGGCGTATCATTGATTCTATCTAACGCTCGTTTTTCGTCATGCGTAGAATGCCTCCCAGACGTGCACCCGCTCCCATGGACTCCGCTGAGTTAGCCAACCTTATAGCCCAGCAGATCGCGGCTGTGTTACCAGGCATGGTAACAACCATCAGCCAGGGGCTGAGGCAAGAAGGAACCTCTGGGGCCAACCAAACTCCAGCTCAGAACTCAAATGAACCAGCGAATAAGCCATACAAGGACTTCATGACTACAAAACCCACCAGCTTCAGCGGTACAGAAGGCGCCGTTGGTCTCCTCCAGTGGATCGAAAAGATGGAGGCAGCCTTTGTTATAAGCTCGTGCCCTGAGGCACTGAAGGTCACGCACGCGGCAAGCATGTTGTTTAAACGCGCGCTGACCTGGTGGAACAACGAGATAAGAACCCGTGGGCGTGAAGCTGCCCTGGCCATGACCTGGACGGAATTTGTAGCATTGGTTACCCGCGAGTTCGTACCTCGCAGTGAGGTGCAGAAACTTGAAGCTGAGTTTTGGGTGCACAAAATGAAGGGCGCTGATCACCAAGGGTACATGGAGCGTTTTCACGAGCTCTCCCTTCTCGTACCACACCTGGTCACCCCTCCCTCCCGGGCTATTGAGCTTTACATCAATGGCCTACCTGACACTGTTCGTGGAATCGTTATCGGGGCTGACCCATCAACCCTGCAAGCGGCGATTGAACTAGCTGCCCGACTGACCCAGGATCAGGTTAAGACTGGGGTCCTAGCCAAGGACACGGGCAAGGCCGCTGAGGGCTCATCCAAAAAGAGCAACCGCATCAAAAAGCGTAAGGCTAGCAGTTACGCGATGGTTACTCCCGCAACCCCAATCAGCTCTGTCGCTCCTGCTCCCACCCCTTCTGGAAGGCCAAAGAGGGAGTACACTGGGGTTCACCCCAAGTGCGGCACTTGCCAATTTCATCATCCTGCCGGAACCCCGTGCTGGAAATGCACGAGCTGTGGACGTTTGGGGCACCTAGCGGAACGCTGCAGATTTCAAGGTAATCAACTGGCGATACAGAGCAGCAGTTCCCAACCCAGCAACACTCGAGGCTGTTTCGAGTGTGGAGCCACGGACCACTTCAAGAGCAGGTGTCCTCGTCTTGCAAATCTTCCACCGGCCCGAGGCCGAGCCTTTACTATTGGCGCTGCTGAAGCTCGCCAAAATCCTGACGTCATTACTGGTACGTTCATTCTCAACAATCTCTGGGTTTCTATTCTATTTGATACGGGTGCAGATAGAAGTTTTATTTCTAGCGCATTGGTCCCATTGCTTAATCTAGGAACTTCCGTCTTAGACCCCGCTTTCTCTGTCGAATTGGCAAACGGAGAGTCTACCCAAGTGAACGAAATCGTTCGCAATTGCACGCTTACGTTTGATCAGACGCCTCTTAGCATTGACCTCATCCCTATGCAACTAGGAAGTTTCGATGTAGTTGTGGGGATGGATTGGTTGTCCAACAACCACGCGGAAGTAGTGTGTGCCGAGAAACTCATCCGCGTTCCTTGTTCTTCTGGCGAGTCTATAACTATTCAAGGAGAGAGATCAGGCAGATGTCTGAAATTAATCTCCTGCTTAAAAGCCCGGCGATGCCTTCGAAAGAAGTGTCCCGCCTTCCTAGCTCATGTCTCCATCAAGGAATCAAAGGGGAAGAAGCTCTCAGATGTCCCCGTCGTGCGTGAATTTCCAGACGTTTTTCCTGAAGACTTGCCCGGACTTCCTCCTAGCCGACAAGTCGAATTCCACATCGATTTAGTTCCCGGTGCAACCCCCGTGGCAAAATCTCCGTATCGTTTGGCTCCGTCAGAAATGCAGGAATTATCGAGCCAGCTGCAGGAACTACTGGACAAGGGTTTTATTCGCCCTAGTTCATCTCCATGGGGAGCTCCAGTCCTCTTCGTCAAAAAGAAGGACGGATCTTTCCGGATGTGCATAGACTATCGTGAGCTTAAAAAACTCACCGTCAAGAATCGGTATCCACTACCGAGGATTGACGATCTTTTCGACCAGCTGCAAGGAGCCACCTACTTTTCCAAGATCGACCTACGCTCAGGTTATCACCAAGTGCGCGTCTTGGAGGACGACATCGCGAAAACCGCTTTCAGAACTCGATATGGACACTACGAGTTCCTAGTCATGCCATTTGGTTTGACGAATGCTCCCGCGGTGTTCATGGATCTCATGAATCGCGTTTGTCGCCCATACCTGGACCAGTTTGTTATCGTCTTCATTGACGATATTCTCGTTTATTCCCGCTCTAAAGCCGACCATGAGCTTCATCTCAGGCTTATCTTGGATCTGCTGAGAAAAGAGCAACTCTACGCTAAATTCTCCAAATGCGAATTCTGGCTAAGGGAAGTTCAATTCTTAGGTCACATCATTAACAAGGAAGGCATTCATGTCGACCCTGCCAAGATTGAAGCCATCAAGAATTGGGAAGCGCCTACGATGCCGACCGAAATTCGTTCATTTCTTGGTTTGGCTGGGTACTACCGTCGGTTCATCTCGAACTTTTCAAAGATCGCGTTGCCCCTCACAATGTTAACTCAAAATGGGGAACCGTTCATTTGGAGCCAAGAGCAGGAAGAGGCTTTCCAAACATTGAAACATAAACTCTGTCATGCTCCAATCCTGTCGCTTCCTGAGGGTAACGATGATTTTGTTGTTTATTGCGACGCCTCGAGCCAAGGTCTAGGCTGCGTCTTAATGCAACGCGGAAGGGTCATCGCTTACGCCTCGCGTCAACTCAAGAGTCATGAGAGGAATTATGTCACTCATGACTTGGAATTGGGTGCTGTGGTCTTTGCCTTAAAAATATGGAGACACTACCTATACGGTACGAAATGTGTCATCTTCACCGACCACAAGAGCCTACAACACATCCTCAATCAAAGGGAGCTAAACATGCGACAACGTCGATGGGTTGAACTCCTAAGTGACTATGACTGCGAAATCCGCTACCACCCTGGAAAGGCTAACGTAGTGGCTGACGCGTTAAGTCGCAAGGAAAGGACCCAGTTGCATGCGATCCGTATTCAGTCCAATCTTCCCTCCATGGTTCTTGAAGCTCAAAAGCAAGCGATTGCTGGTGGTGATCTCAAAAATATGCTATCTTGCGGTGCCGAACGGAAGTTTGAAACCAAGTCTGATGGTATACTTTACTACTTAAATCGCATGTGGATTCCAAACTCTGAACCACTTCGAGAACTCATCCTGAACGAAGCGCACAAATCCAGATACTCTATTCACCCAGGCAGTGATAAAATGTATCAGAATCTCAAGTCTCACTTCTGGTGGCCGGGTATGAAGAAAGACATAGCTTTATACGTCGGTAGATGTCTAACATGCTCGCGGATCAAGACTGAACATCAGAGACCATCTGGCCTGCTACAACAACCGATCATACCGCAGTGGAAGTGGGACGAAGTCGCTATGGACTTCATTACCAAACTCCCGCGGACACCCAGCGGTTATGACACGATTTGGGTTATCGTGGATTACTTGACCAAATCCGCTCACTTTCTCCCTGTCCGTGAGGACTACACCACGGAGAAGCTGGCGCGGATTTACATTCGTGAGATCGTAACCCGTCACGGTGTGCCTAAGGGCATCACGTCTGACCGTGACCCCACTTTTGCGTCAAGGTTCTGGAAGTCATTTCAGAAAGCCTTTGGGACAAGTGTGAAACTTAGCTCTGCCTATCATCCTGAATCGGATGGACAGAGCGAAAGGACCATACAAACCCTGGAGGATATGCTCAGAGCCTGTATCCTTGAATTCGGTAGTAGCTGGGAGACTCACCTTCCTCTTGCAGAGTTCTCATACAATAACAGCTATCATGCTACCATCAAATGCGCACCATTCGAGGCACTCTATGGCAGGAAATGTCGTTCTCCACTGTGTTGGTCCGAGACCGGAGATTCTCAAATCATCGGCCCGGAACTGATACAGGAAACCACTGACAGTATCGCCATCATCCAGCAAAGACTTAAGGACGCCCGCTGTCGACACAAGTATTATGCTGACAAACGCCGCAAACCTCTGGAGTTCCAAATAGGCGATCACGTAATGCTCAAAGTTTCCCCCTGGAAGGGCGTTGTTCGCTTCGGGAAGAAGGGAAAGTTTGCTCCAAGGTACGTGGGACCTTTCAAGATCATCGAAAAGGTCGGACCCGTAGCCTATCGCCTGGAATTGCCTCCAGAACTCAGCCGTGTTCACAACGTTTTTCATGTGTCGCAACTCAAAAAGTGCCTCGTTGACGAGACCGCTCAAATCCCGATCGACACGGTTCACATCGACGACAAACTACACTTTGTTGAGGAACCTGTCGAGGTCCTAGATCGAGAAGTCAAAAAGACTAAGCGAAGCCGGATACCTATAGTCAAGGTGCGATGGAACAACCATCGTGGACCCGAGTTCACATGGGAACGAGAAGATAAGATGAAGGAGGAATACCCTCATCTGTTCGCATAGTCATCATCTTTGTAATTCTAGAAATCTTGGAGTCTATGTAATCGTAATCATGTAATCAGGGACCAATATTATTCAATAAAGTATCATGTTGTTCCTATTTGCTTATAAATATTCTCTTATTTGCATAACACCAAGTTTGGCTACTCATGACTCGTGCTGGAAAACACAAGTCGTGCATACTTAATCATGTAGACATTGGAGTGAACTATGTATCATTGAGCCAAAATTTGTCATTATTCTAGCATTCATAAAGCATGGTTGTGTGTGTGTGTGTGGTGTCGTGTCAATTCTCTAACCGCACGCAATAGAGTTTATACATTGATACAAGGTGAGCTCGTAATTATAGTCCGGAATATAATTGCATCAAGGTCACAGGTGTATACGTGTATAAACAATTTGCTATTGTGTAACTATGAGTCGTGAACTCAAGGTTTGTGTAGGGAATTAATCAATGAATGTTGAAGGAGTGGTGGGTTAGCCGCTGGTACACCCTGTATATAAACCCCTTCAGCACAAGTTGGTTATGTCTGAAGCGAGACTTGGAATTAGGGACTCATAGTTAGCGTGGCAGCTGTGAGACGTTAAATTCAAGAGTTATTGAGGGAATTATTCACAGAAGATTGAAGGAGTGGTGGGTTAGCCGCTGGTACACCCTATATATAAACCCCTTCAATCCGAAATGAATATGTCTGATGTAAAGCTTGAAGGTGATGCCTTGTAGTGGAAAATAGTGTGTCGTCCTGTGTGTCATTGATCTAATAGGAGTCGAAAGAAACACTCAAGTGGGGTTGAAGGGGTGGTGGGTTAGCTGCTGGTACACCCTATATATAAACCCCTTCAGCTTGATTTGGGTGGTATCCAAGATGAATATTAGAGGTAGTGGCGCATAGTGGTCATCATGGGATCGTGTAATCTAAATCAAAACTTAATCAAGTATACAAAAATCTAAATTTCGGGACGAAATTCCTCTAAATTGGGGAGGATGTAACGCCCTGAAATTCGATTAGTAAACTAAGATCGTGAAATCATCGGAAACTATAGACTTTGGGTTCTGGACGATAAGTTCAGAACCCATATCATTGGAAAAAAATCTGTTTTTATCATTTAAAATGTTTATTTCATAAAACGACATTTACGCCTGAAAAATATTAATTTTTATGCTTTCGAAAAATAAAATGTTTTTATTTAAAAAGATTTCAAATAATTATTCGAAAAATGATTTTATAAAAGTTTTGCTGAAAAAGTTTTAGTTTGTTTAAAAACTTATGAACTCGACTAGTCTTGACCCGTAGGTAGCCTAAACCCGAACCCGAGTCACCCAAGTATTTAAGCGGGAAATCAAGTGTTCTTGCACCACCTCTTTCATTTTCACCAACACTTTCACAAAACCCACCCAAACACTCTCATTCTAGAGAGAGAAACTAGAGAGAGAAGTCTTCAAACTTCAAATCCGAGTCCACAAATCTGTTTGTTGTTGTTTTTGGTAAGATCTTTTTGAAAATCATACGTTTTTATCATCAAATCCGGCCGCGAATCGAGCAAAAACCCCAACTTTTGTGTCAAGTGTGTTCTTGGTCAAAAACCGTCATTTTTGGTGTCAAAATGCAAGTTTTTGTTGTTATAAATACTAGGAATCATTAGGTCTTTGAATTCCGAGCATTTCCATGTATAAAACATCAATTTTGGTCGAAAAATCACAAAAATCGCGATTTCCCGTAGGTTTCTCCGTCACCCGGCTTGAAGGAGTCGAATCAGATCCTATTCGGTCGAATCAGATCCTATTCGGTCGAATCAGATCCTATTCGGTCGAATCAGATCCTATTCGGTCGAATCAGATCCTATTCGGTCGAATCAGATCCTATTCGGTCGAATCAGATCCTATTCAGTCGAATCAGATCCTATTCGGTCGAATCAGATCCTATTCGGTCGAATCAGATCCTATTCGGTCGAATCAGATCCTATTCGGTCGAATCAGATCCTATTCAGTCGAATCAGATCCTATTCAGTCGAATCAGATCCTATTCAGTCGAATCAGATCCTATTCAGTTGAATCAGATCCAGCCTCCTGTTTTTTTTTTCAGCTTTAAAACCCAGTTTTTGCTCGAGGTCGCGTAGGCTTGTACTCTTAGACTTATAACACGTTGTTAACCTATTATGCCCTATTCTAGACTTAGAGGATCAACAAATTGGATAGCACTCGTCGCCTCTAGCAGCCTTACTAAACCAACAAGGTGAGTTCATAGCCCCTATTTAAGCTTTTCAAAACTATGGGGGTGGAAACATGGTAACTTTACACGGTTGGACAAAATCATTTATGCAAACACTCTTTAAACTATAAACCTTTGGATTTCTACACACGTGCGGAAATCCACAAGCTTTTTGGTAATCTATAAACTTTGGAAATCTATGAACATGGGGAAACCCATCAACTTATGGAGATCTAAGAACACTGGAAATCAATGAGTATGGGAAATTCTATGAACATTGACATCATGGGAATGGGAATCATATTCATGTCATCATAGTCATCGTGTCAGTATGGAAATCTAGAGATCAAAGCATCATGAGTTGAATTGGACGTGAGAGTCTATTCTACTCTCGGTAGAACTCACGACCATGAGTGGCAATTCTATTCTCGGTGGCACTCGTAACTCATGGGATTCTATACTAGTCTCGGTGGAATCCATAACTCTTGAGGACCTATACTAGTCTCGGTAGGGACCAAGAGAATCCAGGATTCTTTGGGGAGTCTATCCTACTCTCGGTAGAACCTAGCTGAGTCCTGGATGGCAAGAGCGAGGTAGTCTTGGTTTAAGTCTTGCGTGGGTTCAAATCAAGTCTTGTGTGATCATTGGGCTTCGTCATCATTCATCATCATTCATCATCATTCATTCACCATCATCTTGGATACTAGTAACACTTGGTATCTTGGCGTTGGATTATCTAGTAAACTTAGTATGCTCTAATTCATATGTCCTTGTTTATGCTTAACTGTTATGTGCTACATGTACCGTTAGGAGACCACAAATCTTTGAGTAATCTTATCACATACGACTCTAGTGGGAGAGTAATAACCTCGCTGAGAGTCCAGGAGAACATTTCATGTTTTACTTACTACAAAAACCTCTTTGGGAAAACCAAGAGATCTTTTCTTACAAGCCTTTTTTTTAAAAACCGGGTATTATACCCAAACATAGTAGTATAAATTGTAGGAGTGGTGGGTTAGCCGCAGGTACACCCTATATATAAACCCCTACAACCTATACTAGTATGTTTGTGTATAAACTCTTTTTCTTTAAACCTATGAATTCACTCATCTACTTTATGTAGTTGACAGTTTGTTACATGTTTTCAGGAAATAAAGCAGCAGGAAATCCCTAGCAAGTTTAGAGGCCTTAGAGAGATGAAGGCTAGGCTAGAAGTTGTTTGGAACTTGATATTTTGTTTTAAAACAATTTGTTTCATGTTACCTGGTTGATGTAATATTTGACATTTTGGTTATGTTTATGCATTTAGACTTTTATACTATTGTGCTCAACAATCACGACTTCGTCGCCGCGCCTCGATTTTTCCGCCATCGCGATCGGGGTGTGACAGTAAAAGTGTGATTCGTTCTACTAACCACCATAATAGTTAAGGGGTCTTTCGGTTAAATTCATGTTTTGATTTTTTTATTACTCTCAGTCTTACGAGAAATACACACGATTCGTGATCGGTAAAAAATGAAAATAAAAAAATCTACTCTTGTTGAAGGTAAAGTTTGGAAATAGAACAATTCCTTCTGTCGTGTATCCTAGATTAATGCAGCCTCAGATGCTATGTTTCAATTATCGATTCTAGTATTGAGTAAAATGTTAAACCTATGGTTCAGTATTACAGGTCAATCATAGTCCACTAATACCAATAGGCAGCAGAGGGGAAGAAGCACTACACCTAGGAATCAACAACACTAAAACTTTGTTATAAAATATCCATTTCTTTAGCGGGCTTCGGACTAAAAGAATGGTTGGGACAACAAAACATCCATCTCGTTTGTATTTTGGATACCCGTATAACCATCGAAGGCCGTTGAAGTGACTTATTTCTGGAAATTGGGAAGCGTTGAGAACAAAGAAATTGTTGGAGTTATCATTTCTCTCTAGTACCAATACGTTTAATGTTAAGAAAAGATCTCTTGCAGGAAGGTTGGCTAGAGATAGCTTACGGTGGCCTATTAATTCCCGACGAAGGAAAGTATCTGCCTTTCGGTGGCAGATTATTCTTCAGATGCCACCGTAGCTTATGGTGGCTATCATAAGCTTTGGTTGAGGTCATTTTTCTTCCTTTATTCCGTTGTAAGCATTCATCTTTTGTCTCCCGACCTCCCCTTTCGGATAGCTTCATTCCAACATATCAATTCCATTTCTGTTACGCCTTTTGTACCTGAAATAAGATTTCACTGTAATTATCCAATTCCACTAAACCAATTAAGTGTATGATTTTTAATGTTCTTTTAACACTTAAGGGTTGTCCAACGGAGAACCATTCACATTCCCACACTTACCCGTTGCTTGCCCCAACCAATACATTTATTATTTTTAAAACATTAACTTTATTCCATAAAGGCCCATCTAGGTTAACGTCCCAAATCATACCCTATTCCCATGTGTTTCTTATTTTAACTAGTAACACGTTCATATTCATCAAACATAGAAATTCAACCAAACTTTACACTTAATAACTTCTTCAAAGCTAGTATGATGTGCTAGTCCACCCAAATGCAAGTGTGAAATTTCACTATAATAAGCTTGTGCAACTATCGAATCTCCACCTAATGAATGCTTAGACAGTCGTGCAAATCAAGAGGACTTACCATGGGTTGTAATGGGGCCAAGTGTTAGGGTACGGAATGGGAATATATAAAGTAGCGCAAGAGATCCGATACAGCTTATTCCATGCAAAACTAAATAAACATACAATATAAATAAACAACTATATACATCACTAACTTTCCTCCTTTTTGTTCGTCGCTCCATACTTTAATCAATGGGTCTCAGATTGTTGCCACTATTTTTTTTCAATCACTAAACAAAATTAGAAATACGTCATAGCAGTTCACCAAACAAAAATACAAATACAAAAACACCTACTAAGCCAGATCTTCTCGCAAAGGTAACAAAACATGAACATTTCACGGGGCATCGATCGATAAGGCAATAAGTCCAATAATGGCTTCTAAAGGAACCAACCCCCCGCCCCTCTCATTTACCACGCTCATATGTGTAATGCATGAAGCCCACCCCCCTAAACCCACACTCGCACACATCCTGATGAGGCTGCACCTAAGTTGCCTCTATCCTTTTTGCACTCATGCCGAGCTAAGGTCTCAGAACACATTCATTGCACAAGTTCTAACCAATAAGAGTCACACTTCTAGACTCAAATAACACCAACAATGATAAACAATGGTATAAAGTTTCAACCCGAAAGTTGGTTACTGGCATGTTATGTGAGATAAATAACCAAAAACAAGTTACCCTTGACTGAAATTCTAACACCATTTTTTTTAAACTCGACAACACTCACACAAAGGAAACATGACCATGAGAAGGGACCTTTACCTCCACGCATCTTTTAACCCACAAAACAAAAAGTTTGAAAAGATTTCTCCGTATCCCCATACTTGGGATACATTGTCCCCAATGTATGGTTTTGGCACATACTTTTTTTTATTAATTTTATTTTTTTAAGGTTCACACCCCCATCGGACCACAACCCCTAAATCAATATCACACATAACACCACCCAAACCATTAACAATACAAAAATAATAATAATAATAATAACCAACATACAAAATAGTACAAGAAAGCACCTGGTCAATAGTAGCATGGCTAAGGTGGGACGAATATGGATGTCATCATATCCGAGAACTCACCACACCCAAACGCTCCTTGCTCACTACCACCTTTTTCACCTCCTTGTTGTTGCGAGGCATCATGACGTTGACCTTGATTGGGATCCACCCACATGGAATGCTACAATGGTGGCATGGGGTATGACACACTACCATCATAAGGTGGCAAGGTAGTGTAATCCATAATCGGCGGGTCAACCACGACTGGTTGTTTATCGTGCCACGCATCCTGCATCCTTTGGTGTCGATCATCAATGTAACGGTTATTCCTATCTTGTTCGAAAGCATAAGCACTAGTGCGATTCCATTGTTTTTGTCGGTCATAGCTTTGCTTCAATGCTCTCTCCATGCTGCCCCCCATAAATGTTTGTTGATCAAAGATTGTTTGGGAAGATTCAGACCAATCTGAAAACGTAGGTGGTCGATGTTGTTCCACCACCTGTTGCATCGTCCCTTAATGGGCCAATCCAAATGATAAGGCTGTTATGCATAATCGAATGCACTTCCCAAGTAACCCGATTGAAGACCCGCTTGCCTTCCACCTCGACTCGAACCCGCTTGTTCCGTATCCATGGGTGTCACATGCGGATTATCTTGATAATCCTCATCACCACTCTCACCCTCCTCTTCACTCTCGGGTTCATCATTATCACCCTCTTCTGACGGTCTTGCATCTGCCTTTAACACTCTCCACTTTCTACCATCATTGTTTAGTTTGTGATACCGTTCGGATTGTTTATATTCCCAACCAGCCCCTAAACGTGTTACATAAAATGGCTTGAACCACATGTAAGAACCCTTATCACCTAACTTAGTCACCCTATACATTTTCAACAATGTGGTAATCAATCTACAAATTGGTATTATCTTTCTATCCACACTGTTCCTGCTTATCCATACATTATTCATCACCAAACACTGATATGGAATAAGTAGTGTGCCATTCAATAGTGCGTATAAGATTTGTACCTTAGGATATCTTACTTCAATATTGTCACCCCTTCACGGAATGACATTGTGCATGCATATCACAACATCAACTTTGCCTCAATCGTCATATTCTTCCGATAAAGCATCCTATGATATGTTCCGGGCAAGAACAAATAAACCAACATAGTATGCCACATCTGGTGCTTTTCAGGTTCAAGATACAAATCAGTCAAACTCGGAAACATACATCGATTGGCGGGCATGCTATAAAACTTCACAACCCGTCGCAAACTATCGAAGGACATCTCCACATCGATTCTGTCTATTGTGTCGATTAATTTCGTCTTTGCTGGATTATTAGCTTGAACACGTCTTAAAGTAGCAACCCATTCCTATATCTCCATATTAAACAAATTACTCACCTCCCGGTCATAACACTTTAACGCAACTTCCCAGCCCAATTCTCTAAACTTGTCGGTAACCCAAACAGACCAAAATTTGTTTCTTGAACATCTTCGTCATATATAAACTCATCTTTCCGTTGAGCTAAAGCATTCATTTGATCATGAATTAGTTCTGCCTGCCGTTCCACCAGTTGGTATGCTAAAGACTCAGATGTGCGAATCAGTTTCTCACCTCTTTGCTCTTTTTGTTCCACTTCTACATCTGGCTGTAATATCTTCTTTCGTTTCTGTTGCTCAGCCGGATTGCTAGAAGTCCCAACTGGATCCTTGCCTTTGCGACCCATTCCTTTGTGTAGTAAAAGATGTGAATGACAAAAGCTTCAATCTAAACCAAAAAGCCACAAGCCCCAAAAATTTTCAAACCAAATTATCACCAAAACGCAATATTCTTCACAATGTGAGTACACAATTGAAATCCTTTTAAAATTTTAGTCAAAATTTACCCAAAAATCGCGTGATTTGGTTAATGGATGAGAAAATTGTAAGAGTTTAAAGTGTGGAGTTAGGGTTTATGAGTTGGGAGAGGTAGGGAAGAAGATGGTGGAATATGCGGTGAAAAGGGTTTTAATCCCGTCTTGTGAATGAGAGTTATTATAAAGTTTTTGTGTCTTTTTTTTTATTTTAACCAAAAAAATCGTTCCCTTTTGCCAGCGGCTACCGTAAGCTACGGTAGCCATCGTAGCTTATGATGGCCTCTGGCACCAAAATCCCACCGTAAGATAGTTAAAAACCAGCGTCGGCTTCTAAAAATCCACCATAGCCTCCGGTGGTCACCGTAAGCTACAGTGGTCACTATAAGATCAGCCTTTGATTTATTTTAATTTTTTTGTTTTTTAAAGATTATGAAAACACAAAAATTACCCTACCCCTCACGAAAGATCTGAGTTTTCCCCAACACCATAGAAAAATTCAAAAGAATTTTCCCACGCTTGAGTTGAACACACTCCAAGACGAGAATGGAAAAATTTTTTTGAAACCAAATTAAATTTTTTTGAAACCAAATTTTTTTGGGCCTCTTAATTTATTTCCGCATCTGGTAAGCTTAAGAAGTAGCTCACCCTATCAACATCAATCATTTTGATGTCCTTTCCTTCCAAGTATGGCTTGAGTCGATGTCCATTCACCACTTGATTTGTTTGGTCTTGAGTATCTTCTATTTCCACATCACCAAACCGCCCCACTCGTGTAATGACATATGGATAGGGCTGTAAACGAACCGAATGAACACGAACAAGGCCTTGTTCGTGTTCGTTCGTTAAGGAAATAATGTGTTCACGAACGGTTCACGAACACTTACCGAACCAGATTTTATGTTCGTGTTCGTTCATTAAGGAAATTAATGTGTTCACGAATGGTTCACGAACACAAGCGAACACAAATAAAATCAGCCGAGCCTAGAGTTTGAGACCTACGTATTCATCAATGTGAATAATGAAAGCCTGTAAACGAATCGAACAAACACAAACAAGGGCATATTCGTGTTTGCTCATTTAACTTTAAACGATACGAACACTTAATTGAACAAATATTTATGTTCTTTTTCGTTTATATAAAAAAAAGAACATTTGTGCTTGTTTAGATCCCTTTGTATATAATCTAAGGGAACATAACTGAACAAAGATAAAGGAATTTAAATGAACACAAATTAAAATAAAAGCCTTTAATTAGATGACTAATTCAGATAATAATTAATTATTTTCTGTTAATACATAAACAAACATAAATAAATAGACATAAACAAACATAGATAAACGAACATAAACGAACGTTCATGAACATAAATGAATGAACAGAACATATGTTCATGTTTGTTCGTTTAATTAAACGAACACAATTTTTTGTTC
The DNA here is from genome assembly GCF_021521415.1 of Bidens hawaiensis. NCBI lineage: Eukaryota > Viridiplantae > Streptophyta > Magnoliopsida > Asterales > Asteraceae > Bidens > Bidens hawaiensis. The sequence continues at coordinate 48,433 of NW_027493592.1, read as the reverse complement.
GTGTTCGTTCGTTTAATAAATAAACGAACATAAACGAACTTCCCGCCGAACGATTCACGAACAATTTACCGAACGTTTGGTTCGTTTACAGGCCTACATAGGACCCATCCATTTACTCTTGAGCTTACCTGGAAATAACTTCAATCTCAAATTACACAACCAATCCTTTTGACCACCTTCAAAAGTTCTCTTCCTTAACTTTGCGTCGTGAACCTTTTTAAGCTTGTCTTTATATGCGGAAGCACATTCGTATGCTTCATCCCGGATTTCTTCAATTTCTTTCAATTGCAACTTTATTAACTCTCCCGCTTCCTTGTAATCCGCATTAACAGTCTTGACCGCCTATAGCGCCCGATGCGCCAACTCCATTGGTAAGTGACACCCCTTCCCATACACTAACCGATAAGGTGTTGTATCAACGGGAGTTTTGTAAGCGGTCCGGTATGCCCACAACGCATCATCTAATTTAAATGGCGAATCCTTTATATCGACCCGTACCATCTTAATCAAAATTTCTTTGATTTTCTGGTTGGACACTTTGACTTGTCCTTTCGTGTGCAGATGATATGGAGTAGCAATGCGTGATTCACATTATATCATTTTAAGGGCTTCCCGAAGGTGAAAATTTTAAAATGTGACCCACCATCACTAATGATAATCCGCGGAATACCAAAACGAGCAAAGATATTTGATTGGAAGAACATGCACACCACCAAATGATCGTTAGTTCTCGTGGTTATTCGCTTCGACCCACTTTGACACATAACCCACCATAACCAAAATATATAAAAAAACCATTTGAATTTGGAAACGGGCCCATAAAGTCAATGCCCCACACATAAAAAATCTCTACCACCAAAATAGGTTGCAATGGCATTTCATCCCTCTTCGAAATACTACCCATTTTTTTGGCAATTTAAACAATGACGGGAATAATCACATGCATACTTGAGAATGGTGGGCCAATAAAACCCACATTGAAGAACTCAATAACATGTTTTATGGCCGCTAAATCGACCCCCACACGCCGATGCATGTGCATGAGTCAAAACCTCCAATACCCCGGTGTCGGGAATACACCTCCGTATCACTTGATCCGAACCAATCTTGAAAAGATCTTGTTCATCCCAAATATACTGTTTCACTTGAGCCATGAACCGTTGCCTTCTTTTCTTTACCCAATGACTTGGAATAGACCTCATAGCTAAATAATTCACAAAATGAGCATAGCACGCTGCGATAGACACGACTAGAAATTGTTCATGGGGAAACCTTTCATTTATTTCCATCGTGTCATCAACGCCACTACATTCTCACCCCTTTTTTTATCCCGGACATCCAAATCGAATTCTTGTAAAAGCAACACCCACCGAATCAAACGTGCCTTGGCATCCTAATTCTCTATCAAATACAAAACTGGACTATGATGCAAATAGACAATCACCTTACTTTCCCAAATATACGAGCGAAACTTATCCAAAGCATACACCACCACAAGCAATTCCTTTTCGGTGGTGGTGTAATTAAGTTGTGCTTCAGATAATGTCTTACTTGCATAGTAAATTACCACCGGCTTCTTATCAATCCGTTGACACAAAACCGCTCCTACGGTGCTATCACTATCATCACATATAATTTCAAGGCTTTGTCCAATCAAGCGGTTGCGAAATGGGAGCTTTCACCAACTGTTCCTTCAAAACATCAAAAACTTTCAAACAATCATTAGTAAAATCAAAAGGAGCATCTTTTAACAACAAATTACATAAAGGTTTAGTAATTACACTAAAACCTTTACAAACCTCCTATAAACCTGCGTGTCCCAAAAGTGATCCTACCCCTTTACAATTTTTGGATGCAGGCAAAGATGATATTACCCGTATTTTTGCCTTATCCACCTCCATTCCCCTTTCCGAAATGACATGTCCGAACACAATACCCTCTTGTAACATGAAGTGACTTTTCTCCCAACTTAGAACCAAATTTTTCTCAATACACCTTTTTTAAATTGTTTTCCAAATCATTGAGACAAGATTCATAAGTTGGACCAAAATTTAAAAGTCATCCATAAATACCTCAAGTAAATCCCCGACCAAAAAAATACTCATCATACATATTTGAAATGCGACAGGGGCATTACACAACCCGAATGCCATTCGCTGAAAACAAAAGTGCCATACGGACACGTGAAAGTGGTTTTGTGTTGATCATGCGGGTGGATAGCAATTTGGTTATACCCCGAGTACCTGTCCAAAACACAGTAATACTTTTGACCCGACAATTTTTCAATAAGTTGGTCAACGAAAGGTAACTCAAAATGGTCTATAGAAGTAGCGGCATTTAGTTTCCGATAATCAATGCACACTCGCCACCCAGTGATCGGTTGGGTGGCGATTTGTTCACCGCTTTCATCTTTAATTACCTATTTACCTTCTTTTGTATGTACCACTTGAGTTGGGCTTGCCCAAGCACTATCCAAAAATGAGGAAATAATATCTAACCATTTGATTACTTCCTTCTTTACCACTTCCCTCAAATTGGGATTCAATCTTCTTTGGGTCTCACGAGTTGGTTTTGTATCATCGTCGGTGATAACTTTTTGCATGAATATGGATGGACTAATTCTTTTCAAGTCAGTAATTGTCCAACCTATAGCTGCCTTATTGTAGGTTCCTGGACGGATCGTACACGGGATGTCTCTAACAACGCAGGTGCGGAATCCCTGCGTAGGTAGATACGAGTGTAGAGTATATAGAGATCGAACACACAAGCAATAAACCAACCACGTTATATAGATAACAAACACGTGACCCGAGGTCACCGTTACAGACTATGACACGTAACTCGGTTACTGAAAACTGAAACGAAAACCCTAAACGAACAACCTTAAACTGTTTCGTCTGAAACAGTATATAAACACGACAACTTCGCCACAGGCGAAGTTGTCAATAACTTCGCTGATTCAACAAGTTCGCCATAGCGAACTTGTTGACAACTTCGCGCATTACAAAACAAACATAAACAAAACATAATTACATTACAGACTCGATTACAAATGCTAGACTATGAACTACTGACATACATGTACCAACAGACTCCCCCTTGGCAGTAGCTTCATATCTTGATCTTCAAATCTTGAGTCTTGTAATCTTTACCTCTACGCGTGCGCCCCTTCTCTCACACATACCGACACTACCCTTTGATATTTCCTAGCTTGATCCTTCCAAGCAGGAATGTAGAAGATCTTCTTCTCGTTGAGCACTTTCAAATCATCCTTCGATAGATTAACAAGATGCATCGGGTCGTACACCCGAAGTACTTCTTGTTCATCCTCATCTTCCATTACCGCCTCAGCTGTCTCACAATCCACGTACCACCATTTTAAATCTTTTAGGACGTTCTTGGGCATAACTTTCATCGGTACTTCTTTCAAATGACGGACTGGTTTATACTTCATTACCATCCAAGGTTTGCCGTCAGCCCTCATTCCACGATCTTTGTCTTCTATCAACTTTCCTTTTTGAGGCTTTAGGAGTTCAAACTTTTTGTCTTTAATGGCTTCTTTCCAGACGATCTTCCCAATGATTCTTGCCATATCATCATTACTTCTATTGATCAGCCCCAATCTCGCTAAATCTCTCACCTCACATTCTGGTAAGGAATTCAGAGATCTCAACAATCTCTTAAAGTACTGAATGCCGTCGTACCGTTTGATCACAAATAGTTTCAGCTCTTTGTCGTACAACCAGCATATGATTCCTTTCTTTGACTCTGCATAGCCCTTTATATTATAAGTCTTTCTGAACATCGTTGGCACTGCAGGCTTCTTGGTTTTAACAAACCACTGAGCACAGCCTTCTTTCCAGTTCGGCTGCTCCTCCCATACTGTATATTCGATCACACTCTCATCCCCCAATTCTGATCTCTCAACAGCTGGAATCTCATGTTCCACTGACTCATCTACAATCTCACCTTCTTCTAACACATCTTCCACATTAATCTGTTCTCCAATCCTCTCAATCTCATCCATAGGCAACACGTCATCATCATCCATCAACTCATCGTCCTCCTCCTCATCCAACTCCTTCAACGCATCAATAACGTCTTCAACATCAGCGTCGTCATCCACAACTACAACATCATCACCATCTGCATTTGTAGACTCCCCCTCAGTTGTGGAAGCTCCAAGAGCCTGAGAGGTTCTTGGCAGCTCATCACCTGCACCTGAAGGTGCATTGGGATCATCGTCATGATCTTCTCGTCTTTTCGTTCTCAACTCATCGCCCCTACACGACTTATCCCCCTGAGATGCCAAGTAATCCTTGAAGGCATCTATTATTCGTCCATGTTCTACCAGGAGGGCAGCTTGTAGTCGATTGGATTCCACTAGGCGGTCAATAGTCTTTGACTGTTCAGCAACAATCCGCTCTAGCGAAAGAATCCTCTCGGTATCTGAAGTAGGCAATGGAGTTGGTGGAACATCAGCAGAAGTGACCGCAGGTGGTACACTTGGTAACCCTGCAGTAGAGGTGATTGTCGACTCCACAAACCGTGCAACTACCACCGGTGGATTAAGCGGTTGAGGTGGTAGGGACACAATTGTTGGTGCCGACGTCTCGATCGCTGAAACTTGTGCAGTAGTAGGAATAAGAGACATACCAGATAGGGCAGGTGGAGCAAAACGTACTAGTCTTGAAGATTCTCCAGCTCCCGAACCTATCCCTCTCTGTTCTCTTCTTGAGCGTCTTAGCACAATCTGTACTGCCTCCTCTTCATCTACTTCATCCTCATCCTCCCCCACAGTTCTCGGCCTCTTTCCCGTAGTCCGTTCACGAGACACCATAAGTCTTCTTGCCTCAGCAAACGTCTCGTCTAGATCAGAGTCAGCTACCGAAGTAGCTGCTCTGGTAACATCCATAAACTGAGGACCCGAGACATCCATATCAAACAAACCATGTCCACTAAAAGCAGCATCTAGATCAACGTTTTCAGCAGTGGACACAGCCTGAGATATAGTAGCTGGCACAGCAGCAGAAGATACAACAGGCGCAGCTGATACAGCATGAGGTGCTGCCGCCTGATGTGGTTGCGGATCCCTGAACTCGTCCCCTCCTGCAGGAACATACTCCGGGTTAATGAGATACCCGAAAAGTGGAGTATGCCTGGGACGCCGCTCAGGGTTGCTTCGAGTGCTCGACGTTCTGCACTGAGCAAAGATACGTTTTGTTACACACTCAACGTATCTGATAGGGCGTCTTTGCGGTACAGACGGAGCGACATGATTGATAATCATTTGTAGGAACCGAGGATACATAATAAAACGCTCGCGCGCCGTCGCCCGTCTCTGACGATCAATCTCATAAAAGATTAGCTGACTAAACGAATATCTGCGGTTGTAAGTCAGCGCAATCATAGCCGATTGCATCGTCGCACCCATCCCATCTGTTCCTGCCTTTCTGCCGGACATGCATACTATCAACACATGCATCAAAAAGCGCCATTGATCCAGCAGAAAGCCTTTCCTCCTCTGCGAGTCCCCCAGCGGACCCGAATAACCCATCCTTAAGTAAGCTCCGTCACGGAAAGGAGCTACGAATTCCGTTGGGTCGTCTCTCGTTTCATTACCGAACTGCAGAGCCAACCGTATGTCTTCCGAGGAAAACTGTATGTCTTGACCATTGACAGTTGCTCGCATCACTGGAGGCTCAGGTCTGCAATCATAATACACCGTCTGCCAGAAATCTTGAATGTTGGGCAGAGATATGGGTAGTGTATTAGTGATCGCGTGAAAAACTCGTGATCGTTGGAGAAATGTGATAATCTCCCTATAGTCTTCAACGCCTCGTGCGTCTGGATCCAAAGTGATGTATTGGTTATGAGCTGGGAAGAATTGTCGTTGCTCATCACCATCATCACCTCCAGCACCTCCAACAGCAGCCATATCTGCACAAAACAAATCAAGTTAGAGACCATATAATCATCTCACAAGTTCGCTGTGTACCATATGCGAAGTTGTGATGTACAGGCGAATTTAAAGTTGAGGCGAAGTTGGGAACAACTTCGCTTCATCTGTAAGTTCGTCTATAAACTTATAAAAAATTTGAAATAGGCGAAGTTATGTTTAAGGCGAAGTTATGGATAACTTCGCCATAGGCGAAATTAAGCTTCAAGCGAAGTTGTGGATAACTTCGCTGAAGGCGAACTTAAGCCACTGGCGAAGTTGAGAATAACTTCGCGTAAACCTTAACTTCGCCTGAATCTGAAACGGCGACTGTTCAGATTCAAACAAGTGTTATCCGACGTTTCGGACCGATTTAACGATCTAACAATGAAGTCCAACATATTTCAATGGTGTTAGGACGAAAAGGTCGTCCATGAACACGTAACGTGAGGTCGGAAAACTTGGTTTCTAAGGTTCGACGACCCGAGGTCTCGAACCGGGTAAAACTATAACGAGAAAGATATTGACCATACATACCGTCAATGAGTACTAGAAACTGAAATCAAGGATCGAAATCGAAGATAACAAGATCGCGGATAATCTGTTTTTGATATTATCTTCGCCGGAAAGTTTCAATATATGTTACTGTTCCCGTTAGAAAGTCCTTATATAGGGCTGAGTTGGTTCAGGCGAAGTTACGCTTAACTTCGCCAAGGCGAAGTTAAGCACAACTTCGCTGAATTCAACAACTTCGCCCGTAATTTTCAAAATCAGCCCTTTAAGTTTGAATAATCCTGAATTTAACCTTAGAAATTACCAAAAAGAGTTAAACAAATATGATCAAGACCCAGTAACCAACAATAAAATAATATAACTACAAAAACAAAAAAAAATTTTAGAAAAATTTTAACGAAATAAGGGATCAAATTTCAGTCTAGTCAGGGACCACTACGTTTTAGAAAAGATCCTAACAGGAATCATACTAACGATGTGACTGTCACTTAGATCCGTGTTTGGCTGTATTATGACATAGAGACACAGGTTGTAAGCATGTAAATAACGTAAATGGTTTTCATCGTTTCTGTGATACGGATTAAGGTTCAGTTAAGCTCAAAAATTTAAGTTGGCAACATCTCAGAGATAATGATGTCTTCTATCTATTCTCAAAACGTATTTGGCTATACCCAAGTCACCCCGAATTGACTTCGACCCATAGTGTCTGATTAACTTGTATATACTCGTTGACTGCTTCCCGTTCTTTTCTTACTCCAGACATGAGAAGTCTTGATTGTTACTATGTCTCATAAGTACTAAAGATATACACACATTTTTTTTTTTTTTTTTTTTTTTTTTTTTTAACCAAACATTCTTATTGACTTCGGAGTATTAAACTACTGCAAGTCCCGAATCTGGATCACTGCAGTGTCTTGAAATGCTTTCTTCACGGGAATCAGATCACTCAGGGGCTCGTGTATGACTGGGTAGTTGCTTTTCTGCCTATCCTTCGAAAAGATATGTATGAAGACATACAAAACTCTTAAGGAGTTTCCACGTAAATTCGAGTAGTTTAAGTTAGTATCACATACACTTTTACGCACCATAAAAATTACCACGACATACAATGACTGTTCTAAAGCCTTTTAAGCCTAATAACTTCACTAGTTAAGCACACACGATCAGTATATATATCATTTTCCAAGGTTGGATCAATTTTCTGTTAAACACAGCATAGAACTTCATACGAAGTAACAGACTTGAAAATTAATTTCATTTCCCATAAAAAAAACTTTAAATTCAATCGCCCCAATCACGTCAAAGTCGTCAGGTAAACGGCTATCCTGAAGATCCAATGGATCAACTGGACCGACCTCATACAAGTATGTGTCCTTCTTACTAAGTATGACCGACTAATTTTCAGCAACTGAAAGAACACACGTCATAGCTGCCCCGGTCACTTTCAGTCTTCCGGTTAATGGCTATCCTCATTCTCTAAGTTGAAACGAGGACCAAAACATATCCTAGGATATGTCCATCAAACTGAGGTAACCGACTAATTTTAAGCAAAAATGACCCATGTTTTTTTTTTTTTTTTTTTTTTTTTTTTTTTTTTTTTTTTTAAACCAACACATGGTTATTCGGGATTGATCATCCCGTTTAGCTCAATTAGGTTTTGAAATCTGGATTTATCAAACGCTTTTGTAAACAAGTCAGCAAAATTTTCAAGTGTATCAACTTTTTCGATCTTGATCAGTTTCTTCTCAGCACAATCCCGTATGAAGTGATGACGAATGTCAATATGCTTAGTTTTACTGTGCTTCACGGGATTGTTAATTACTGAGATGGCGGCAGTGTTATCAATTAAAATAGGAGTAAGTAAGAAATTCAGACCATAGTCGCGCAATTGTTGCTGAATCCACAAAACCTGAGAGCAGCAGTTGGATGCTGCCATGTATTCAGCTTCGCATGTTGAAATTGCAACTGATGTCTGTTTCTTGCACTGCCAGGAAACTAATCTTCCTCCAAGAAACTGACAGCCTCCTGTTGTTGACTTCCGACTCTGATTACAGCCACCATAATCAGAATCTGTATACGCCACCAGTTCAACGTCTCCCCCCTTTGGGTACCACAACCCTAGTTTCGGCTTGCCCTTAAGATACCGCAAAATCCTCTTCACACCTTTCATGTGAGATTCCTTTGGGTTTGCCTGAAAACGAGCACAAAGACAAACAGAAAACATTATATCGGGCCTAGAAGCAGTTAAATACATTAATGAACCTATTATCGCCCGATACAGAGTAGGGTCCACATCTGCGTCACCATCTGATTCAGCGCCCAATTTGTGATTGACGCAGATTGGGGTGTCGTATGGAGAACTGTCCTCCATCTTGAATCTCTTCAGCACATCATGAACATACTTTGTTTGATGAATGAACATCCCATCCTTCTTCTGATCAACCTGCAATCCTAGAAAGAAGGTTAGTTCACCCATAGCACTCATCTCGAATCGTTTCTTCATGACAGCCTCAAAATCCTGACACATGGATACTCTTGATGCAGCAAAAATGATATCATCCACGTAGACTTGAACCAGTAAGAAGTCACATCCTTCTCTCTTCACAAACAGCGTACTGTCAATCAATCCCCTTTCAAAACCATTTTCCAGCAAGTAGTCCGATAACGTTGAATACCAGGCACGAGGTACCTGATGTAACCCATATAACGCCTTGCTCAACCTGTATACGTGATCCGGAAAGTCTGGGTCAGGAAAACCCGGAGGTTGCTCAACAAACACAACCTCATCAACTTTCCCGTTAAGAAACGCGCTCTTCACATCTAACTGAAACACCTTCATCTTTTTAGATGCAGCAAACGCCAAAAACAATCGAATCGCTTCTAACCGGGCAACAGGAGCGAAAACCTCATTGTAATCAATACCCTCTTGCTGATTAAAACCTTTAACAACCAGCCTCGCCTTATTTCTCACGATAATCCCCTTATCATCTCTCTTGCACTTGAACACCCATTTCGTGCCTATAGCATGCACATTCTTTGGTTTTTCAACCAAGGTCCAAACTTCCATTTTCTTGAACTGAGCCAATTCTTCTTGCATGGCCTCGACCCACGAGCTGTCCTTTAAAGCCATTTGATAATTCTTTGGTTCAATTTGGCTTATAAAGCAGGAGTACAAACATTCATTTATTATACCCGTTTCTTTTATGCTTGTATAAACACAGGTGTGCTCATTCAAGCTACTTCTGGTTTGTACACTCGAGGACACATCACCTATAACGTTCTCCAAAGGGTGATCTTTGTGAATTCTCGTGGTCGGAACAGCACCGACATGTAAATTGTCTTCCAAGTTCGAAGAGATCTCATCTATGTTTGTTTCTGGCTGAGAGTGAAAAGGATTAATAAATTCATCTTCAGTTGAGGCCGCAGGGGTATCGATCGTGTTTGATGTGGAAGGTTGAGATTTCTCAAAAATCTGATGTTGCAATATATTCTCTTCCTCATCAAGTATCATCTTCGTCACAGCTCTTTCGTCTTCTTCAGAAATTTCCAAATTAGGTACGTTAAACGACTTAAAAAGTTTAACATAGTCAAACAGCTCAGCAGGTCCATTGCTTGGTTTTGGCGGTTGGTAACTAGTAATGTCGGTGTTACAAACCACCTCCACCTTGCAAGTCGACGTATTGAAGACTCGTCTGTTGGGAGTCCCAACAACATAACCGACAAGGATTCCCTCATCAGCTACTTCACCAAATTTCGAATTAGTCTTCAAAATCGAACAAGGAGACCCAAATGGTTCAAGACCGCACAAGTTGGGCTTCCTTCCGTGCATAAGCTCGTAACAAGTTTTTCCAAGTCTCTTAACGGTTAACACCCGATTCAGAACATAGCAGGCTGTAGCAACTGCTTCAGCCCAGAACATCACAGGAAGCTTTGAGTCTGCCAGCATAGTTCTGGCTCCTTCAATCAACGTTCGGTTCTTCCTTTCAGCTACTCCGTTCTGTTGTGGAGTATACGGAGCGCTGTATTGATGTTCAATTCCCTTCTGAAGACAGAAAATTTCCATCTCAAAGTTCTTGAACTCTGTCCCATTGTCGCTTCTGATGAATTTAACTGATTTACTCATGACGTTCTCGACTTTTGTAATTAGATTCTTCACCATCTGAGTCGTCTCGTCTTTCGTTTTCAGAAAATATACCCACGAGTATCGCGAGTAGTCATCAGTGATCACCAAGCAGTAAGAGGTACCTCCTAGACTTTGTACATTCACGGGACCGAAGAGATCCATATGAAGTAGTTCTAGAGTACCGGCAATTGAGTTAATCTTCTTGGTGAGATGGGATTTCTTGTGTTGCTTTCCCTTCTTGCATGCTATACATTTGTCTTCAAAGTTAAAACTTTTTAAGGGAAAGCCCATCACAAGCCCATTCTTGACAATGAAGTTCATCTTCCGAAGATGAATATGTCCCATTCTCCTGTGCCATAATTCTGATTCTGATTCGCTTGCCTTTGTAATTAAACAGGATTCTCTGGTGGCCATTTCAGTAGATCTCATATCCATCACGTATGTATTCGTTTCACGTGGAGCTTTCATTACTATCCATTCTTCTGGTATATGTAAACCAGGCTTCAATACAATCGCTTCATTCTTAGTGAAATGGACAGTGTATTCTTTATCACAGATCTGCGACACACTCAGCAGATTGTGCTTTAATTCCTCCACAAAATTTACGTTTTCAAGTGTCATTCTCCCATTCGACACAGTTCCTCTACCGGTAATCCTTCCTCCGCTTTCACCAGCAAAACTAACTCTAGCTCCCTGAACAGGTTTTAAGTCTTGCAACAAGTGTTTGTTGCCTGTCATGTGCCTGGAACAGCCGCTATCAACAATCCAAAGATTGTTTGCAGCCCTGTTCAACTGTTCCTGCACAATAAAACAAAGAGTTAGAATCTTGGGACCCAAGACCAATTGGTCTTGGATCGATACGTCCCGTACCCTGGCTTTCTTAAGTTAGCATCAGGATAATTTCTGTAAGTCCTGTTAGGGAATCTCCCTGCAGATTGTGTGTAATGCCTTCCAAACCTTTGAGAATTGAAGGTGTTATATCTTGAGGTTTGGTTGTAAAACTGAGGTTGGTTTTTATGAAAACTTGAATTCGTTACATTTTGGCATTTTTTAAAGTTTTCATTTTTAGCAGTAACAAAATGACGCTTATACTCAGTTTTATTTGGCTTTACACCTCTTAATTTCGGCTCCAGAGGGCAATCTGCAACTAAATGCCCTAATTTGTTACATCTAAAGCAACACCGACTCTCCAATTTCTTGTCAAATGTTGGTTTGGATGTAGAGGTAGTGTTACCAGCCGTTCGTCTCACATAAGGTGGGACGTACGGATTGAGTGGAGAACTCTTTTTAGAAACTTTATTTGTATCTCCATCGGTGGGTAACCCTACCTTCTCTTTTGTCTGATCAGATTCGGACAACTTATCCGAATCCGATGAGACTGGACTCGAAACAGAAATATTCACATTAGAAACTTTCGAACTTGTTTCTCCACAGCTAACACTTGGTTTTACACTTGTAATCTTGATTGGAGTTGTCTGAGGAACTTCGAAATCGACAGATTTCTGAACACTCGGATTATAAGTATAGTTGTGGTTAAAGGGTGGTGGAACTTCATTATATCCGATTCCTCCCCTCTTTGCAGAGGTACCTGGATCACTCACGAGGTGATCAAGGATGGCCGAGGAATTCCTGAACTGCTCAAGTTTGCGGTTCAGTTCCACCACCTTTACCTGGTGGTCAGCAATCTGTTTATCTCGATCAGCAATCACTTTAGTTTTTTCCTCCAAAACTTCATAACTAAGATCAATTATTTCAATTTTCTCAGCAAGTTTAATTTTTAAGCTTTGAACGTCTTTTTCACATGCTTTTATTTTAATTTTATAACTCGTTTCTCTTGCTTTCGTAAAATGGTGATCTTCTTTAATAGTTTTAAAGTCAGCATCTAAATGGACATACTGATCAGTTATTGTTTTAAGTTGCTCAGACAAATTCTCACAACTAGTACAAATAGTTTTAGGACTTACCTCGGAGCGATTATCTTTGTCATTTGCCATGAAAGCGGTTTCTTCTTCATTTGCTTTCTCAATTTCTTCAACCTTCTTACATTCTTCAGCTTCATACTCAGCCATGTTTGCTTGCTCACCAGAACCACTTGAGCGTTGATTCCAGTTGTACTCTCCTGCCTCTCTGGTCAACATGGCATTTATCTCTCTGTTAACTCCTGAGTGTTGTGTAGGTCGACCTTGTCCTCGTTCAACCCTCTCATTTCTGCATTCCTTGGCAAAGTGCCCGTACTGTTGACAATTATAGCACCTTACTTTGGACTTGTCGAACCCGGGCCGACCACCAACAAACTTTCTCCCCGTCTTATTCATGAAACGCTTGACTCTCCTCACTATCATGGCCATTTGCCATTGCAAATCCATCTCCTCCAGATCATCAGCATCGATCTGGTCATAATCCTCATCAAGAGCAGCAGGGTCCACAATCTTCCCCTGGATGTAGTTTTCATAGGAAGCAATAAATGATGCATAGACTGCAAACTGCTCTTCAGCAGATTTTACACTCATAGGCATCTTGGAATAACTATTACTAGATGCATTTGCAGAAAAACTACTTGTGGATGCTTGAGGCTTTGAAGTACTAGATCCTCCAGCAACGAAACATACATCACCATTCGTGTTTACAGAAACTTTTCCTTCATGAGACAAGTCAGAGCCTGACTCCCCTTTCGAGTAAAAGGCAGCAGATTCAGGCCTTGAACTTGAGCCTGAGTTAACCTTAGCACCATACATACCAGGGTCTTGTATCTGATCTGTTGGTGTTTCCTTTCGAACCATATTAAGCTCATAAGTTCTGAGCTTGTTTACTGCCGTTTCAAGATCACAATTTGGAAAGTCTCTGTCTTCCCTCATAAGGACGGTGTACATTTCCCACTTCGGTGGGAGAGCATCGAGAAGCTTTTCAACGATTTCTTCTTCTCGGTAAGCAATTGAATAATTGCTGAGCTCTGTCATTAGATGATAGTATCTGGTGATAATATCATCCAGTGATTCGTTCTTCAAAAATTTGAAGACGGAGAACTGGGTTTTTAAGAGTTTGATCTTTGATGCACGTATACCCACATTCCCCTCGAATCTATTTTCAAGAGCATCCCAAAGCTCTCTCGCAGAAGTGTACTTTCGGAACGTATGGAGAACCTCTTGAGGAAGTGCCATTGTTATCGCAGCATGGGCCTTGCTTTCGGCCTCGTACATTTTCTTCTCTTCGTCCTCCATTTTGCTGTACTTCTTAACCACATCGCGACCTTCGTATTGCGCAGTTGGAGGGATATATCCATCCTGGATGCACACCCACATTTTGGCATCCTGGTATTTGATGTATTGGATGAATCTGTCCTTCCATGCCACGAAGTCAGTTCCCTTCATCAGCCTCGGGGCCTTAGTGGCAGACCCCGCTTCTACTTCCATCTTGACCAAGTCGGAGATATTGATCGACGACATCCTTGCAAAAACCTGAAAAACCTGGAAAAACAAAAAAATATTAAAACAGCTCAGTTGGCGAAGTTAAGAATAACTTCGCTTGAAGGTTAACTTTGCTGAAAGAGAACTTCGCTGAGATCTTAAATTCGCTTGATTTGGGCGAAGTTAAGAATAACTTCGCTTAGCTCTGGCGAACTTATGAGTTGAGCGAACTTGGGTTTGAAGCGAAGTTGCGGATAACTTCGCTAAGGCGAACTTATGAAGTGAGCGAAGTTGTAGTTAACTTCGCTAATCCTTATATCTTCGCCAAAAACCCTAATTCCAGCGACGGCAACTTCGCCTGAAGAATGGTAACTTCGCCCGATGAACGGTAACTTCGCCCGATGAACAGGGAAGTTTGTTCAGATCTGTTTTCGTCAATCCAGCAGCTCCCGATCAATGCAAAGGCTTGAAAATGACTGTCAAGCACTAGCAAAACTCAATCCCAACAAAAACACGTCCCGCGAATAGGTCAAACGAGACGTTTTCTACACCCGCGTGAAGTCCCGAACCTCACAATCGAGCCGATTGGCTCTGATACCAATTGTAGGTTCCTGGACGGATCGTACACGGGATGTCTCTAACAACGCAGGTGCGGAATCCCTGCGTAGGTAGATACGAGTGTAGAGTATATAGAGATCGAACACACAAGCAATAAACCAACCACGTTATATAGATAACAAACACGTGACCCGAGGTCACCGTTACAGACTATGACACGTAACTCGGTTACTGAAAACTGAAACGAAAACCCTAAACGAACAACCTTAAACTGTTTCGTCTGAAACAGTATATAAACACGACAACTTCGCCACAGGCGAAGTTGTCAATAACTTCGCTGATTCAACAAGTTCGCCATAGCGAACTTGTTGACAACTTCGCGCATTACAAAACAAACATAAACAAAACATAATTACATTACAGACTCGATTACAAATGCTAGACTATGAACTACTGACATACATGTACCAACAGACTCCCCCTTGGCAGTAGCTTCATATCTTGATCTTCAAATCTTGAGTCTTGTAATCTTTACCTCTACGCGTGCGCCCCTTCTCTCACACATACCGACACTACCCTTTGATATTTCCTAGCTTGATCCTTCCAAGCAGGAATGTAGAAGATCTTCTTCTCGTTGAGCACTTTCAAATCATCCTTCGATAGATTAACAAGATGCATCGGGTCGTACACCCGAAGTACTTCTTGTTCATCCTCATCTTCCATTACCGCCTCAGCTGTCTCACAATCCACGTACCACCATTTTAAATCTTTTAGGACGTTCTTGGGCATAACTTTCATCGGTACTTCTTTCAAATGACGGACTGGTTTATACTTCATTACCATCCAAGGTTTGCCGTCAGCCCTCATTCCACGATCTTTGTCTTCTATCAACTTTCCTTTTTGAGGCTTTAGGAGTTCAAACTTTTTGTCTTTAATGGCTTCTTTCCAGACGATCTTCCCAATGATTCTTGCCATATCATCATTACTTCTATTGATCAGCCCCAATCTCGCTAAATCTCTCACCTCACATTCTGGTAAGGAATTCAGAGATCTCAACAATCTCTTAAAGTACTGAATGCCGTCGTACCGTTTGATCACAAATAGTTTCAGCTCTTTGTCGTACAACCAGCATATGATTCCTTTCTTTGACTCTGCATAGCCCTTTATATTATAAGTCTTTCTGAACATCGTTGGCACTGCAGGCTTCTTGGTTTTAACAAACCACTGAGCACAGCCTTCTTTCCAGTTCGGCTGCTCCTCCCATACTGTATCTTCGATCACACTCTCATCCCCCAATTCTGATCTCTCAACAGCTGGAATCTCATGTTCCACTGACTCATCTACAATCTCACCTTCTTCTAACACATCTTCCACATTAATCTGTTCTCCAATCCTCTCAATCTCATCCATAGGCAACACGTCATCATCATCCATCAACTCATCGTCCTCCTCCTCATCCAACTCCTTCAACGCATCAATAACGTCTTCAACATCAGCGTCGTCATCCACAACTACAACATCATCACCATCTGCATTTGTAGACTCCCCCTCAGTTGTGGAAGCTCCAAGAGCCTGAGAGGTTCTTGGCAGCTCATCACCTGCACCTGAAGGTGCATTGGGATCATCGTCATGATCTTGTTGTGGAACCTACAATGGGTATCAGAGCCAATCGGCTCGATTGTGAGGTTCGGGATTTCACGCGGGTGTAGAAAACGTCTCGTTTGACCTATTCGCGGGACGTGTTTTTGTTGGGATTGAGTTTTGCTAGTGCTTGACAGTCATTTTCAAGCCTTTGCATTGATCGGGAGCTGCTGGATTGACGAAAACAGATCTGAACAAACTTCCCTGTTCAACGGGCGAAGTTACCGTTCATCGGGCGAAGTTACCATTCTTCAGGCGAAGTTGCCGTCGCTGGAATTAGGGTTTTTGGCGAAGATATAAGGATTAGCGAAGTTAACTACAACTTCGCTCACTTCATAAGTTCGCCTTAGCGAAGTTATCCGCAACTTCGCTTCAAACCCAAGTTCGCTCAACTCATAAGTTCGCCAGAGCTAAGCGAAGTTATTCTTAACTTCGCCCAAATCAAGCGAATTTAAGATCTCAGCGAAGTTCTCTTTCAGCGAAGTTAACCTTCAAGCGAAGTTATTCTTAACTTCGCCAACTGAGCTGTTTTAATATTTTTTTTGTTTTTCCAGGTTTTTCAGGTTTTTGCAAGGATGTCGTCGATCAATATCTCCGACTTGGTCAAGATGGAGGTAGAAGCGGGGTCTGCAACTAAGGCCCCGAGGCTGATGAAGGGAACTGACTTCGTGGCATGGAAGGACAGATTCATCCAATACATCAAATACCAGGATGCCAAAATGTGGGTGTGCATCCAGGATGGATATATCCCTCCAACTGCGCAATACGAAGGTCGCGATGTGGTTAAGAAGTACAGCAAAATGGAGGACGAAGAGAAGAAAATGTACGAGGCCGAAAGCAAGGCCCATGCTGCGATAACAATGGCACTTCCTCAAGAGGTTCTCCATACGTTCCGAAAGTACACTTCTGCGAGAGAGCTTTGGGATGCTCTTGAAAATAGATTCGAGGGGAATGTGGGTATACGTGCATCAAAGATCAAACTCTTAAAAACCCAGTTCTCCGTCTTCAAATTTTTGAAGAACGAATCACTGGATGATATTATCACCAGATACTATCATCTAATGACAGAGCTCAGCAATTATTCAATTGCTTACCGAGAAGAAGAGATCGTTGAAAAGCTTCTCGATGCTCTCCCACCGAAGTGGGAAATGTACACCGTCCTTATGAGGGAAGACAGAGACTTTCCAAATTGTGATCTTGAAACGGCAGTAAACAAGCTCAGAACTTATGAGCTTAATATGGTTCGAAAGGAAACACCAACAGATCAGATACAAGACCCTGGTATGTATGGTGCTAAGGTTAACTAAGGCTCAAGTTCAAGGCCTGAATCTGCTGCCTTTTACTCGAAAGGGGAGTCAGGCTCTGACTTGTCTCATGAAGGAAAAGTTTCTGTAAACACGAATGGTGATGTATGTTTCGTTGCTGGAGGATCTAGTACTTCAAAGCCTCAAGCATCCACAAGTAGTTTTTCTGCAAATGCATCTAGTAATAGTTATTCCAAGATGCCTATGAGTGTAAAATCTGCTGAAGAGCAGTTTGCAGTCTATGCATCATTTATTGCTTCCTATGAAAACTACATCCAGGGGAAGATTGTGGACCCTGCTGCTCTTGATGAGGATTATGACCAGATCGATGCTGATGATCTGGAGGAGATGGATTTGCAATGGCAAATGGCCATGATAGTGAGGAGAGTCAAGCGTTTCATGAATAAGACGGGGAGAAAGTTTGTTGGTGGTCGGCCCGGGTTCGACAAGTCCAAAGTAAGGTGCTATAATTGTCAACAGTACGGGCACTTTGCCAAGGAATGCAGAAATGAGAGGGTTGAACGAGGACAAGGTCGACCTACACAACACTCAGGAGTTAACAGAGAGATAAATGCCATGTTGACCAGAGAGGCAGGAGAGTACAACTGGAATCAACGCTCAAGTGGTTCTGGTGAGCAAGCAAACATGGCTGAGTATGAAGCTGAAGAATGTAAGAAGGTTGAAGAAATTGAGAAAGCAAATGAAGAAGAAACCGCTTTCATGGCAAATGACAAAGATAATCGCTCCGAGGTAAGTCCTAAAACTATTTGTACTAGTTGTGAGAATTTGTCTGAGCAACTTAAAACAATAACTGATCAGTATGTCCATTTAGATGCTGACTTTAAAACTATTAAAGAAGATCACCATTTTACGAAAGCAAGAGAAACGAGTTATAAAATTAAAATAAAAGCATGTGAAAAAGACGTTCAAAGCTTAAAAATTAAACTTGCTGAGAAAATTGAAATAATTGATCTTAGTTATGAAGTTTTGGAGGAAAAAACTAAAGTGATTGCTGATCGAGATAAACAGATTGCTGACCACCAGGTAAAGGTGGTGGAACTGAACCGCAAACTTGAGCAGTTCAGGAATTCCTCGGCCATCCTTGATCACCTCGTGAGTGATCCAGGTACCTCTGCAAAGAGGGGAGGAATCGGATATAATGAAGTTCCACCACCCTTTAACCACAACTATACTTATAATCCGAGTGTTCAGAAATCTGTCGATTTCGAAGTTCCTCAGACAACTCCAATCAAGATTACAAGTGTAAAACCAAGTGTTAGCTGTGGAGAAACAAGTTCGAAAGTTTCTAATGTGAATATTTCTGTTTCGAGTCCAGTCTCATCGGATTCGGATAAGTTGTCCGAATCTGATCAGACAAAAGAGAAGGTAGGGTTACCCACCGATGGAGATACAAATAAAGTTTCTAAAAAGAGTTCTCCACTCAATCCGTACGTCCCACCTTATGTGAGACGAACGGCTGGTAACACTACCTCTACATCCAAACCAACATTTGACAAGAAATTGGAGAGTCGGTGTTGCTTTAGATGTAACAAATTAGGGCATTTAGTTGCAGATTGCCCTCTGGAGCCGAAATTAAGAGGTGTAAAGCCAAATAAAACTGAGTATAAGCGTCATTTTGTTACTGCTAAAAATGAAAACTTTAAAAAATGCCAAAATGTAACGAATTCAAGTTTTCATAAAAACCAACCTCAGTTTTACAACCAAACCTCAAGATATAGCACCTTCAATTCTCAAAGGTTTGGAAGGCATTACACACAATCTGCAGGGAGATTCCCTAACAGGACTTACAGAAATTATCCTGATGCTAACTTAAGAAAGCCAGGGTACGGGACGTATCGATCCAAGACCAATTGGTCTTGGGTCCCAAGATTCTAACTCTTTGTTTTATTGTGCAGGAACAGTTGAACAGGGCTGCAAACAATCTTTGGATTGTTGATAGCGGCTGTTCCAGGCACATGACAGGCAACAAACACTTGTTGCAAGACTTAAAACCTGTTCAGGGAGCTAGAGTTAGTTTTGCTGGTGAAAGCGGAGGAAGGATTACCGGTAGAGGAACTGTGTCGAATGGGAGAATGACACTTGAAAACGTAAATTTTGTGGGGGAATTAAAGCACAATCTGCTGAGTGTGTCGCAGATCTGTGATAAAGAATACACTGTCCATTTCACTAAGAATGAAGCGATTGTATTGAAGCCTGGTTTACATATACCAGAAGAATGGATAGTAATGAAAGCTCCACGTGAAACGAATACATACGTGATGGATATGAGATCTACTGAAATGGCCACCAGAGAATCCTGTTTAATTACAAAGGCAAGCGAACCAGAATCAGAATTATGGCACAGGAGAATGGGACATATTCATCTTCGGAAGATGAACTTCATTGTCAAGAATGGGCTTGTGATGGGCGTTCCCTTAAAAAGTTTTAACTTTGAAGACAAATGTATAGCATGCAAGAAGGGAAAGCAACACAAGAAATCCCATCTCACCAAGAAGATTAACTCAATTGCCGGTACTCTAGAACTACTTCATATGGATCTCTTCGGTCCCGTGAATGTACAAAGTCTAGGAGGTACCTCTTACTGCTTGGTGATCACTGATGACTACTCGCGATACTCGTGGGTATATTTTCTGAAAACGAAAGACGAGACGACTCAGATGGTGAAGAATCTAATTACAAAAGTCGAGAACGTCATGAGTAAATCAGTTAAATTCATCAGAAGCGACAATGGGACAGAGTTCAAGAACTTTGAGATGGAAATTTTCTGTCTTCAGAAGGGAATTGAACATCAATACAGCGCTCCGTATACTCCACAACAGAACGGAGTAGCTGAAAGGAAGAACCGAACGTTGATTGAAGGTGCCAGAACTATGCTGGCAGACTCAAAGCTTCCTGTGATGTTCTGGGCTGAAGCAGTTGCTACAGCCTGCTATGTTCTGAATCGGGTGTTAACCGTTAAGAGACTTGGAAAAACTTGTTACGAGCATATGCACGGAAGGAAGCCCAACTTGTGCGGTCTTGAACCATTTGGGTCTCCTTGTTCGATTTTGAAGACTAATTCGAAATTTGGTGAAGTAGCTGATGAGGGAATCCTTGTCGGTTATGTTGTTGGGACTCCCAACAGACGAGTCTTCAATACGTCGACTTGCAAGGTGGAGGTGGTTTGTAACACCGACATTACTAGTTACCAACCGCCAAAACCAAGCAATGGACCTGCTGAGCTGTTTGACTATGTTAAACTTTTTAAGTCGTTTAACGTACCTAATTTGGAAATTTCTGAAGAAGACGAAAGAGCTGTGACGAAGATGATACTTGATGAGGAAGAGAATATATTGCAACATCAGATTTTTGAGAAATCTCAACCTTCCACATCAAACACGATCGATTCCCCTGCGGCCTCAACTGAAGATGAATTTATTAATCCTTTTCACTCTCAGCCAGAAACAAACATAGATGAGATCTCTTCGAACTTGGAAGACAATTTACATGTCGGTGCTGTTCCGACCACGAGAATTCACAAAGATCACCCTTTGGAGAACGTTATAGGTGATGTGTCCTCGAGTGTACAAACCAGAAGTAGCTTGAATGAGCACACCTGTGTTTATACAAGCATAAAAGAAACGGGTATAATAAATGAATGTTTGTACTCCTGCTTTATAAGCCAAATTGAACCAAAGAATTATCAAATGGCTTTAAAGGACAGCTCGTGGGTCGAGGCCATGCAAGAAGAATTGGCTCAGTTCAAGAAAATGGAAGTTTGGACCTTGGTTGAAAAACCAAAGAATGTGCATGCTATAGGCACGAAATGGGTGTTCAAGTGCAAGAGAGATGATAAGGGGATTATCGTGAGAAATAAGGCGAGGCTGGTTGTTAAAGGTTTTAATCAGCAAGAGGGTATTGATTACAATGAGGTTTTCGCTCCTGTTGCCCGGTTAGAAGCGATTCGATTGTTTTTGGCGTTTGCTGCATCTAAAAAGATGAAGGTGTTTCAGTTAGATGTGAAGAGCGTGTTTCTTAACGGGAAAGTTGATGAGGTTGTGTTTGTTGAGCAACCTCCGGGTTTTCCTGACCCAGACTTTCCGGATCACGTATACAGGTTGAGCAAGGCGTTATATGGGTTACATCAGGCACCTCGTGCCTGGTATTCAACGTTATCGGACTACTTGCTGGAAAATGGTTTTGAAAGGGGATTGATTGACAGTACGCTGTTTGTGAAGAGAGAAGGATGTGACTTCTTACTGGTTCAAGTCTACGTGGATGATATCATTTTTGCTGCATCAAGAGTATCCATGTGTCAGGATTTTGAGGCTGTCATGAAGAAACGATTCGAGATGAGTGCTATGGGTGAACTAACCTTCTTTCTAGGATTGCAGGTTGATCAGAAGAAGGATGGGATGTTCATTCATCAAACAAAGTATGTTCATGATGTGCTGAAGAGATTCAAGATGGAGGACAGTTCTCCATACGACACCCCAATCTGCGTCAATCACAAATTGGGCGCTGAATCAGATGGTGACGCAGATGTGGACCCTACTCTGTATCGGGCGATAATAGGTTCATTAATGTATTTAACTGCTTCTAGGCCCGATATAATGTTTTCTGTTTGTCTTTGTGCTCGTTTTCAGGCAAACCCAAAGGAATCTCACATGAAAGGTGTGAAGAGGATTTTGCGGTATCTTAAGGGCAAGCCGAAACTAGGGTTGTGGTACCCAAAGGGGGGAGACGTTGAACTGGTGGCGTATACAGATTCTGATTATGGTGGCTGTAATCAGAGTCGGAAGTCAACAACAGGAGGCTGTCAGTTTCTTGGAGGAAGATTAGTTTCCTGGCAGTGCAAGAAACAGACATCAGTTGCAATTTCAACATGCGAAGCTGAATACATGGCAGCATCCAACTGCTGCTCTCAGGTTTTGTGGATTCAGCAACAATTGCGCGACTATGGTCTGAATTTCTTACTTACTCCTATTTTAATTGATAACACTGCCGCCATCTCAGTAATTAACAATCCCGTGAAGCACAGTAAAACTAAGCATATTGACATTCGTCATCACTTCATACGGGATTGTGCTGAGAAGAAACTGATCAAGATCGAAAAAGTTGATACACTTGAAAATTTTGCTGACTTGTTTACAAAAGCGTTTGATAAATCCAGATTTCAAAACCTAATTGAGCTAAACGGGATGATCAATCCCGAGTAACCATGTGTTGGTTTAAAAAAAAAAAAAAAAAAAAAAAAAAAAAAAAAAAAAACATGGGTCATTTTTGCTTAAAATTAGTCGGTTACCTCAGTTTGATGGACATATCCTAGGATATGTTTTGGTCCTCGTTTCAACTTAGAGAATGAGGATAGCCATTAACCGGAAGACTGAAAGTGACCGGGGCAGCTATGACGTGTGTTCTTTCAGTTGCTGAAAATTAGTCGGTCATACTTAGTAAGAAGGACACATACTTGTATGAGGTCGGTCCAGTTGATCCATTGGATCTTCAGGATAGCCGTTTACCTGACGACTTTGGCGTGATTGGGGCGATTGAATTTAAAGTTTTTTTTATGGGAAATGAAATTAATTTTCAAGTCTGTTACTTCGTATGAAGTTCTATGCTGTGTTTAACAGAAAATTGATCCAACCTTGGAAAATGATATATATACTGATCGTGTGTGCTTAACTAGTGAAGTTATTAGGCTTAAAAGGCTTTAGAACAGTCATTGTATGTCGTGGTAATTTTTATGGTGCGTAAAAGTGTATGTGATACTAACTTAAACTACTCGAATTTACGTGGAAACTCCTTAAGAGTTTTGTATGTCTTCATACATATCTTTTCGAAGGATAGGCAGAAAAGCAACTACCCAGTCATACACGAGCCCCTGAGTGATCTGATTCCCGTGAAGAAAGCATTTCAAGACACTGCAGTGATCCAGATTCGGGACTTGCAGTAGTTTAATACTCCGAAGTCAATAAGAATGTTTGGTTAAAAAAAAAAAACAAAAAAAAAAAAAAAAAATGTGTGTATATCTTTAGTACTTATGAGACATAGTAACAATCAAGACTTCTCATGTCTGGAGTAAGAAAAGAACGGGAAGCAGTCAACGAGTATATACAAGTTAATCAGACACTATGGGTCGAAGTCAATTCGGGGTGACTTGGGTATAGCCAAATACGCTTTGAGAATAGATAGAAGACATCATTATCTCTGAGATGTTGCCAACTTAAATTTTTGAGCTTAACTGAACCTTAATCCGTATCACAGAAACGATGAAAACCATTTACGTTATTTACATGCTTACAACCTGTGTCTCTATGTCATAATACAGCCAAACACGGATCTAAGTGACAGTCACATCGTTAGTATGATTCCTGTTAGGATCTTTTCTAAAACGTAGTGGTCCCTGACTAGACTGAAATTTGATCCCTTATTTCGTTAAAATTTTTCTAAATTTTTTTTTAGTTTTTGTAGTTATATTATTTTATTGTTGGTTACTGGGTCTTGATCATATTTGTTTAACTCTTTTTGGTAATTTCTAAGGTTAAATTCAGGATTATTCAAACTTAAAGGGCTGATTTTGAAAATTACGGGCGAAGTTGTTGAATTCAGCGAAGTTGTGCTTAACTTCGCCTTGGCGAAGTTAAGCGTAACTTCGCCTGAACCAACTCAGCCCTATATAAGGACTTTCTAACGGGAACAGTAACATATATTGAAACTTTCCGGCGAAGATAATATCAAAAACAGATTATCCGCGATCTTGTTATCTTCGATTTCGATCCTTGATTTCAGTTTCTAGTACTCATTGACGGTATGTATGGTCAATATCTTTCTCGTTATAGTTTTACCCGGTTCGAGACCTCGGGTCGTCGAACCTTAGAAACCAAGTTTTCCGACCTCACGTTACGTGTTCATGGACGACCTTTTCGTCCTAACACCATTGAAATATGTTGGACTTCATTGTTAGATCGTTAAATCGGTCCGAAACGTCGGATAACACTTGTTTGAATCTGAACAGTCGCCGTTTCAGATTCAGGCGAAGTTAAGGTTTACGCGAAGTTATTCTCAACTTCGCCAGTGGCTTAAGTTCGCCTTCAGCGAAGTTATCCACAACTTCGCTTGAAGCTTAATTTCGCCTATGGCGAAGTTATCCATAACTTCGCCTTGAACATAACTTCGCCTATTTCAAATTTTTTATAAGTTTATAGACGAACTTACAGATGAAGCGAAGTTGTTCCCAACTTCGCCTCAACTTTAAATTCGCCTGTACATCACAACTTCGCATATGGTACACAGCGAACTTGTGAGATGATTATATGGTCTCTAACTTGATTTGTTTTGTGCAGATATGGCTGCTGTTGGAGGTGCTGGAGGTGATGATGGTGATGAGCAACGACAATTCTTCCCAGCTCATAACCAATACATCACTTTGGATCCAGACGCACGAGGCGTTGAAGACTATAGGGAGATTATCACATTTCTCCAACGATCACGAGTTTTTCACGCGATCACTAATACACTACCCATATCTCTGCCCAACATTCAAGATTTCTGGCAGACGGTGTATTATGATTGCAGACCTGAGCCTCCAGTGATGCGAGCAACTGTCAATGGTCAAGACATACAGTTTTCCTCGGAAGACATACGGTTGGCTCTGCAGTTCGGTGATGAAACGAGAGACGACCCAACGGAATTCGTAGCTCCTTTCCGTGACGGAGCTTACTTAAGGATGGGTTATTCGGGTCCGCTGGGGGACTCGCAGAGGAGGAAAGGCTTTCTGCTGGATCAATGGCGCTTTTTGATGCATGTGTTGATAGTATGCATGTCCGGCAGAAAGGCAGGAACAGATGGGATGGGTGCGACGATGCAATCGGCTATGATTGCGCTGACTTACAACCGCAGATATTCGTTTAGTCAGCTAATCTTTTATGAGATTGATCGTCAGAGACGGGCGACGGCGCGCGAGCGTTTTATTATGTATCCTCGGTTCCTACAAATGATTATCAATCATGTCGCTCCGTCTGTACCGCAAAGACGCCCTATCAGATACGTTGAGTGTGTAACAAAACGTATCTTTGCTCAGTGCAGAACGTCGAGCACTCGAAGCAACCCTGAGCGGCGTCCCAGGCATACTCCACTTTTCGGGTATCTCATTAACCCGGAGTATGTTCCTGCAGGAGGGGACGAGTTCAGGGATCCGCAACCACATCAGGCGGCAGCACCTCATGCTGTATCAGCTGCGCCTGTTGTATCTTCTGCTGCTGTGCCAGCTACTATATCTCAGGCTGTGTCCACTGCTGAAAACGTTGATCTAGATGCTGCTTTTAGTGGACATGGTTTGTTTGATATGGATGTCTCGGGTCCTCAGTTTATGGATGTTACCAGAGCAGCTACTTCGGTAGCTCACTCTGATCTAGACGAGACGTTTGCTGAGGCAAGAAGACTTATGGTGTCTCGTGAACGGACTACGGGAAAGAGGCCGAGAACTGTGGGGGAGGATGAGGATGAAGTAGATGAAGAGGAGGCAGTACAGATTGTGCTAAGACGCTCAAGAAGAGAACAGAGAGGGATAGGTTCGGGAGCTGGAGAATCTTCAAGACTAGTACGTTTTGCTCCACCTGCCCTATCTGGTATGTCTCTTATTCCTACTACTGCACAAGTTTCAGCGATCGAGACGTCGGCACCAACAATTGTGTCCCTACCACCTCAACCGCTTAATCCACCGGTGGTAGTTGCACGGTTTGTGGAGTCGACAATCACCTCTACTGCAGGGTTACCAAGTGTACCACCTGCGGTCACTTCTGCTGATGTTCCACCAACTCCATTGCCTACTTCAGATACCGAGAGGATTCTTTCGCTAGAGCGGATTGTTGCTGAACAGTCAAAGACTATTGACCGCCTAGTGGAATCCAATCGACTACAAGCTGCCCTCCTGGTAGAACATGGACGAATAATAGATGCCTTCAAGGATTACTTGGCATCTCAGGGGGAGAAGTCGTGTAGGGGCGATGAGTTGAGAACGAAAAGACGAGAAGATCATGACGATGATCCCAATGCACCTTCAGGTGCAGGTGATGAGCTGCCAAGAACCTCTCAGGCTCTTGGAGCTTCCACAACTGAGGGGGAGTCTACAAATGCAGATGGTGATGATGTTGTAGTTGTGGATGACGACGCTGATGTTGAAGACGTTATTGATGCGTTGAAGGAGTTGGATGAGGAGGAGGACGATGAGTTGATGGATGATGATGACGTGTTGCCTATGGATGAGATTGAGAGGATTGGAGAACAGATTAATGTGGAAGATGTGTTAGAAGAAGGTGAGATTGTAGATGAGTCAGTGGAACATGAGATTCCAGCTGTTGAGAGATCAGAATTGGGGGATGAGAGTGTGATCGAAGATACAGTATGGGAGGAGCAGCCGAACTGGAAAGAAGGCTGTGCTCAGTGGTTTGTTAAAACCAAGAAGCCTGCAGTGCCAACGATGTTCAGAAAGACTTATAATATAAAGGGCTATGCAGAGTCAAAGAAAGGAATCATATGCTGGTTGTACGACAAAGAGCTGAAACTATTTGTGATCAAACGGTACGACGGCATTCAGTACTTTAAGAGATTGTTGAGATCTCTGAATTCCTTACCAGAATGTGAGGTGAGAGATTTAGCGAGATTGGGGCTGATCAATAGAAGTAATGATGATATGGCAAGAATCATTGGGAAGATCGTCTGGAAAGAAGCCATTAAAGACAAAAAGTTTGAACTCCTAAAGCCTCAAAAAGGAAAGTTGATAGAAGACAAAGATCGTGGAATGAGGGCTGACGGCAAACCTTGGATGGTAATGAAGTATAAACCAGTCCGTCATTTGAAAGAAGTACCGATGAAAGTTATGCCCAAGAACGTCCTAAAAGATTTAAAATGGTGGTACGTGGATTGTGAGACAGCTGAGGCGGTAATGGAAGATGAGGATGAACAAGAAGTACTTCGGGTGTACGACCCGATGCATCTTGTTAATCTATCGAAGGATGATTTGAAAGTGCTCAACGAGAAGAAGATCTTCTACATTCCTGCTTGGAAGGATCAAGCTAGGAAATATCAAAGGGTAGTGTCGGTATGTGTGAGAGAAGGGGCGCACGCGTAGAGGTAAAGATTACAAGACTCAAGATTTGAAGATCAAGATATGAAGCTACTGCCAAGGGGGAGTCTGTTGGTACATGTATGTCAGTAGTTCATAGTCTAGCATTTGTAATCGAGTCTGTAATGTAATTATGTTTTGTTTATGTTTGTTTTGTAATGCGCGAAGTTGTCAACAAGTTCGCTATGGCGAACTTGTTGAATCAGCGAAGTTATTGACAACTTCGCCTGTGGCGAAGTTGTCGTGTTTATATACTGTTTCAGACGAAACAGTTTAAGGTTGTTCGTTTAGGGTTTTCGTTTCAGTTTTCAGTAACCGAGTTACGTGTCATAGTCTGTAACGGTGACCTCGGGTCACGTGTTTGTTATCAATATAACGTGGTTGGTTTATTGCTTGTGTGTTCGATCTCTATATACTCTACACTCGTATCTACCTACGCAGGGATTCCGCACCTGCGTTGTTAGAGACATCCCGTGTACGATCCGTCCAGGAACCTCGCTAGACTATGAACTACTGACATACATGTACCAACACTTATTCATCTTCAACACCTTTAACAACTCATGCTCTTGAGCCACATCCAAATTAGAGGCAATAATGACCTGTAACGTGTCATTGTCCCCCAAAAATGCATAGTTCAAATGGCTAGGCAAGTCTTTCAACTCTAATTGTGGTGAACATTCCAATGAAGGCTTTGTACCCGAGTTGATTTTGGCCGGTAAACTTTCAATTTGATGGGTCCATGGCGGTCGTCCCTCTTGCGCTGCCAACACCTCTTGATTTTTATCTTCCATCCTCAATGAACAAAGGTGTACCTGTTCAGAAAAATCGCAAACACATGCTTCCAAAGCATCTTCTTCATAATCGTGCAGCTTACACATGCCAACTATATCTGCCATAAAACACTCATCACCACATAAAGAATTAGAACCGTTTATGAAAACATTTAGTATTATTTTTCTATTTCCAAACACCATATCAACCAAACCAGATCGACAGTCAATAATAGCATGAGCGGTGTTTAAAAATGGTCGACCCAATATGACCTTTTGTTGTTAAGTCGAGTCAACCGATGAGTAATCCAAGACCAAAAAGTCATCCGGATAGTAAAATTCATTCACTTTTACTATAAAATCTCGCACAATCCCCCGGGGGAGTTTATGTGACCAATTGGCTAAAACAACCGTTGTCTCAACCATTTTAATAGACCAAAATCGTATTGGTCATATAACCCACTGGTAAATGCTTACTCCTGCTCCAAGATGTAACAACGCCCTCATCATTTGAAAATCATTATCTTTGATATTTATTATATGTGTTCCCGGTTCTTTGGAGCTTAGGAGGAAGATCTCCTTTTAAACCTGCACTTACCCGCCCAGCCATATCAACTCGTTTAGGCACTTTTTGTTGCCTCTTTTGGGTACACAATTATTTTAAAAAATTTGCATAAGCGGGTACTTGCTTAATTGCCTCAGGTAAAGGAAGATTTACCTTTACTTGTTTGAAAACCTCCTACATTTTATCTTTTTGAGCCCCTTTCTTGAAATTATATTTTTCTTACCCTGGTCAACTAAAGTCGAAGGAAATGAGACTTGACTTAATCCCACTCCCTTGTCATTATCATTCAAAATTTTACCCAAACCCAGTTTTTCAATTACCTTTTCAAAAATTGGGTCTTTAGAAACAGTTGTGGGTGAGGCCTTATCCTCATAACTTTCAACCCCCGTAATGTCCTCAACCACCCCATCAACCAAACCCGGTGATAAGTCAGTTTTATATTCTTTACCACTTCTCAAAACACTAACATGATTAATAGGAAAATTACAAGAAGAGATATGGGAAGGATTTACCTTGGTGTCACTTGGCAATTGACCTTTGTTTTTCATCAAATCTGACACTTCGGTTGCAAGTTGACCTGCTTGAATGGTCAATGATTGAATAGCTTTGTCACAGATTTCATCTTTTTGCATGCGAACTTCATCAAGTTGATTACCCTTTTGCATGTCTTGTTGTATCATTCTAAGGATATCCATGACTTCATTCCCACTAGAAGAACTTTGACCCAAAGAACTACTTTGACCACCACCCGATGGTTGAAATTTCCCTTGAAAACCTTGATTGTTCCCGCCTAAAAAATGTCCTTGATTGTTGTATTGTTGGAGCGAAGCAAAATTTCCTTGATTCCCTTAGAAATTAGGATTTCTTGAGTAGCCGGATTCCTATAATGAAAGTTGGGATGATTCCTCAACCTGGGGTGGTAAGTGTTCAAGTTCATATTGCAACTTCTACCACCTCCCCCTCTACCTTGAATCGCATTTACCTCTTCCTCTTGTTCTTGACCCACCATGCAAGCATCCGATGCATGAGCCTATTTATTACAATTAGTATAAACATCATATACCTGATTTGTAGTTTGCACCCCTCCATCATCTACGACATGTACTTGCGGTCTTACGATTGCTGGACTTGTTCTTCTTGCGGATTGTGCCTTTCTTTTTAATGTGATTGACATTAAATAGTTGGTACCAAATGTACCATTCGTGATCGACATTAAATACCATGCATCCTTCGAATTCAACCCCTTATGAAAAGTATTCAATAACTCCCAAAGAGCAATACCATGGTGAGAACAATTCTTGATCATCATGTTAAACCACTCAAATGCTTGATGTTTAAAAGTTCTCAAACTCCTTCTTGCATCATTAGTGTTTTGAGCCATGAAAAACTCTTCCAAAAACCTTTGTTGCATATCGGACCAAGTATAAATCATCAAGGAAGGCAATGTATAAAATCGTCTTTCTTTTTATCCTCCAATGATAATTGAAAAAGGACCAACTTAACATCATCTGATGAGAAACTTGACCCCCAATCGTGTTGCAAATGGAGTCATACGCCTCCAAATGAAAGTAAGGTTCTTTCGTTGCCAAAACTTTATGCTTAGGTAAACTTTGGAGTGCATTGGTTCTAACCTAAAATGTTCTTCCTTGTTGATTTTGAGGAATAACCACCTGAGAAGGGTTATTAGTGATGACCGGTCAAAAATGAGCTTCAATTCCCCTTACCATTTCTCTAGCATGTCTTCTTGGTACCCCCAATGGTACTCTTGGTTGACCCATTTGCCTTTGCATGGGCCTTGGAGGTGCAAATTTTTGAAGTGGTGGTGGGGGCATTTTTGGTTGAAATTGTTGTTCTTGTTGTCTCCCTTGTGGAGGAACTTGTTGTTGCATAACCGCGGTTGTTGTCTATTAAATTATTGAATCGGTTCCTGTTGTTGCCTTTGAGCATATGCAAAAGTCCTTTGATTCCCCATTTGATTCCTATCACCCTCATGTAATAACCTTCCTCTTCATACTCCTCGAACTCTCTTTCAAACCCATCACCATAACAATCATCTTGTGTTCTCAAAGTTTATATAAAAGGCGGTGGTTGATATTGGAAACTTGATTGTGGTGGTTGCTGAAAAATCGGGGTGGTATGGACTATAGGTGGTTCTTGTTGATATGGAGGTGGTTGGTTTTGTTGGGATGATTATTTACCGAAAGTAGGAAAAAATAGGAAAGAAGTGGCAATGTTGATGAAGTTTGGTATGTATATTGAGTACTTGCATGTAAAGTTGTGTTGGTAGGTTTCACTTCACTTGATCAAGTAGGGATGGTAGTAGGAGTTGGTGGAGGTGTGGTCGGAAATGTTTGATCCGTAGTGGGAGCCGGTGAATCCTTTATAGTAGGAGAACCAATGAGTTTGTTCTACCGAAGTAGGGCTAGATATCTTCTAAGTGTTCGTTCAACTTTGGGAATAAAAACTAGTGGCGATGACCTGCGAGAGCCTCTAGTATGCATACACCTGTAAGTACCTGCACATTAACACAACCAGCATAAACCCAAAATAATAAAAAAAAAACTATAAAAGTTAACACACGCTGCGCACTACTCCCCGGCAACGGCGCCAAAATTTACAGTGAGTTCATAGACTCACTTAAAAATAAACTAATTACACCAAATAGATAGCAATAAGTGGGTATCGACATAGGGAGTTTTTGGAAAATGTGTTACCAAAAAGCTTTGTAAATTAACTAAATTAAATGTTAGTGCATGATTTGTGACTGGTGATTTGAAGTTAAAGTATTCGAGGTTAAAGTATTCGAGAGCTACGGAAAAGGGAGAGTCTGTTAGTGCACGGTTTTGGTATTCGTAGCAATCGGATAAGTTATAGATAGTCTAGAATGTATATTTATTGTAAAATGGCCATTCACTATGGTTTGTATAGCGAATGGGTCCATTCTTTAGTTATCTAGGCTAGTTCGTTAAGTTTATAAGCCCATTTATTATGTAATATAACGAATGGAGGTTGGTTCGTTAAGTTATTACAATTCGTTATGGAATCATAACGAATGGTGTCCAATTCTTTAAGAAGATATATCGAATTAGGATTAACTTAACGAATGGAGCGTGAGATTCATGCTCATTTGTAGGTGTACATAGTGTGAAAGAGATCTAGATCTATGTTATTCTATCCATAAGTTATTATTCCACACTATAATGTATTTTTTCCACCATTAATGTAATAACCGTATTTAACGTATTTGTCTTCGTATTGTTTAATTGATGTAACGACGCGGCTAGATCCTTGGTAGGTCTTCTCATTAAAACTAAATGCAGAAAATAAACTCAATGATTTGATTGTTAGGTTTGATTAACTAAAAAGAACTAAAAGCACTTAACAAGTTTATAAATCATAGACGAGAGGCTATGCTCTCCCTTGGTTTCAGCTTTCTATGAATGTTAATATAAAAGTTTATTATGATATGAACTACAAAAACATAGTTCATGATTATGCGATTGATTGTGATAAATGGGGATTAAGTATTTGGATTATAAAATGCAAGGTGACCACCCAATGATCAATTAATTTATCCAACCGCGCATCCATCCCGATTAATCTCAATTGCCTATAGCACCTAGAACTGCCGGTTCAAAAAACAAAATTCAACAAACTAACAATATACCAATCAACACATAAACACCATAGCAATACAATAACAAAGAGTAAACTAATATCTCATAAATAACCTAAACAATCATATAACATTCAAAACGAAACCTTACAATCCGGGGAAAACACAAAATACTTAGCCACACATAGTTTGGTTCGTCATCACTTTGATTCTATTGTTCATGTGAATCAAAAAACAATATCCAATGATTACACAACCCAATATAATGTTTTGGAACCTCAAAATCGCCCAATAGTCGTCTCCAATTGAAAAATAGTGAAAATATAACCTAAAATTGGTCCAAAAACGACTTAATAAGGGCAGTTACAATTTCTGCGTTAGGCCCACCGTAAGCTACGGTGGCCACCATAGCTTACGGTGGCCTATTAATTCCAGACGGTGGAAAGTATATGCCTTACGGTGGCAGATTATTCTTCAGATGCCACCATAGCTTACATTGGCTACCGTAAGCTACAATGGTGGTCTTGTTTGCTTTCTTTATTCCTTTGTAAGTATTCATATTTCATCGCCAGACCTTCCCTTTTCGGCTAGCTTCATTCCAATGCATCAATTCCAGTTCTTTTGCGCCTTTTCTACCTGAAATAACATTTCACCGTAGTCGTCCAATTTCACACAATAAACCAATTAAGTGTATGATTTTTAAGGTTCTTTTAGCACTTAAGGGTTGTCCAACGGACCACCTGTCAGTTACTCGTAGTAATATAATCTTATTCTCAACCCCTTAGCTCACTTTTCCTGAGCATAATTGTTAATCAGCTCCCTGAGCTGAAGAAAGTTTCGTTTAACACCATCCAGCGTCATATCTCTTCTTTCCACCAGAAGGTGAAAATCACTCATTGGAGAGAATGTTCTACTTCTAGATGAGGGTGGCATTTGGAATTCAAAAGATTGTGATGACATGACCAAACCGGCGAACTACAGCCAACGTTTTCCTTTGGAGAGGACTCATTTTTCGGCCAATCATCGTTCATAGGAATGCCTTGATTGGTATTACTCTTTTAAGCCATAAAAGGATAATATTAGAGAACAAAGGAGCTAAAACTACCAGAATTGTTGTTCTAAGTAGAACTAGCCCCACAGTGGGCGCCACTTGTTTCTACAACGAATATAGAAAACATTGATAGTATGGTTGTTCAAGAGTGTGATCCTATCGAAGCTTCCTATCCTGTAAAGAATCAAAGAAGAAACATGACCGGTTAGTCTCACCGCAGGAGGGTGTCTCTTGTGATAAACCTCCAGCGCGTGAGAATAAGTAATCTGGTTTTTAGGTTGATAAGTATGAAGGGAGAGTCTAGAGAGAATAGAGTGAATGGGAATGAGAATATCTTTGGTGAAATGTTCTATTTATAGGCAGTTAGAAGGTTTCCTAGGGAAGCTGAACCTTTGTAAGTAGAAAATGTCAGCTCTCCTTTCAGCTCATGCAGACTGGATACATGCCATTTTCCTTTAACCCGCGCTCAACTTTTATTTTGTCTTGTAGTTGCTTTTACTTTATGGCACGCACCAGCTTTTGATTAGTTGTGACTTTTTCTGACATTACTGTAGCATGTGCTTCTTGGTCAACTTAGGAATCTTGCTGGGGAAGTGTTAAGCTTCCCCATATGGTAGCTTATGCTTGCTGCTCTTTTATTCCTAAGCTTCACAATCTTGTGAATTGCTTCTTTATTGTTAAGCTTATTGGTGGGTTAGGGTACACACGTCATCAGAGTCCCTACAGGAGATCCCACATAAGTTGAAACCGTAACCCATTTTTATCTTTAGCTGACTCCCATTGCGAGAAACCAAAGGCCTATAATTGATCATGTGCAATTTGAAAACCATGACTGTTTTTTCTTATCTGGAAAACTCAGTATCTATTGTTTGTTGGATATTATTCTCTTCATGATTTGAATGAAGCACATGAAGTAGTTGGACCAAAATGCAAGTTACCACAATATTTCAACTAAAGTTCATATAAACTTTCTTATACCAATGATATTTCTTATGGAGGTACGAGTTATAACATATAAACATGAGAATATTACATAAAAAAAGTTATCTCAAGAACATAAAACTCATACCGCACTATATTGAAACAAAATTCTCATCATTGAAACTCATACCAAGTTCAAAAACGACCGCATAACACATGTAAAAACATGAACAAGTTATTAAAAGGCACAAAAAAGTATCTTAAAATTATTATAAATGAAGCATCTTCTAGTCCTCTTTCTACTAATCGACCACTCCTTATGAGCTTCTTTCCGTCCTTCAACCCTGGTTTCATGAGCTTCTTCTTTCTCTTGACAATCTCCCTCATCTTCTGGTCCTTCCATGAATGTTTCGTGGTCATCTAGGGCCGTCTCTGAGGGATTAAATATAAACATGAACTAGTTATTAAAAGGCACCAACAAGTATCTTAAAAGTATTATAAATGATGCAACTTCTAGTCCTCTTTATACCAATCGACCACTCTCTATGAGCTTCTTTCCGGCCTTCAACCCCGGCTTCATGAGCTTCTTCTTTCTCTTGACAATATCCCTCATCTTCTGGTCATTCCATGAATGTTTCGTGGCCACCCATGTCACACCCCAACCTACGGCGGAAATGTCGGGGCGCGAACTGATTGTCACAGCTCTCAAGGTACTATCATGCAATATTTAAATGACAATATCTATTAATTGAATTCAATTATCAAATAACTCAAAATACAAACAAGTATATAATTTATACAACAATACAAATTTTATAGTTCTTGATTAAAGTATTCTTCTAACTAAAGTCTTCACTAAGTCTTCACCAACCTACATATGTGTATAAAATAGAATTTTTTCAACAACACATGTTGAGTGAGCAACACACCAGTTTAAATGTACATATAGTATAGTATAAAAATAAGTATTTGCAACAAGTCATATGAGAATAACAAATTAACCAAATGAGTAAGTATAACTGAGATGTCGAGAAGCACAAAGGCTATAACGACTGGCGTATGATCTTACTAGACTGAGATTAAGTTGGACCTCTCCGAATTCGAAAGCATACAAAGCAAATAAGCACATAAACAAGTATGGTATAAGTTGTTAACACATATGACAAAGTTGCAGTTTTGAGTATAAGTATATATGAAAAGTATATTTACGCATATGTCCCCAAAACGTAGAAAACATGTAAAATAGGGGAAGTGGTACTCACCTGAGCAATAAGCAAGTGATAAGTGAATGCGGTAAGAACGATAGTAAACAAGAGTTGCACTCTTCAGAAGTTATCGACGAGAAATCCTAAGTAACAATAGTTGAGGAATAAATATGAATGGAATAATTAAGCTAAAACTAGATAGAGGTTCGGGATTTGATGAATGTGAAATCTTACGAAAGTTAATTATTGCTTTAGTCTATTATAAATTTTATTACTAAAGTTTTATCGTAGATAATATGATTTAATTATATAAAACACATAAAAGTACATAAATAAATATTTATAAATTTGTTGGATAAATTATATAAAGAGACTATCTAAAAATATTTATTTTAAACTAAAAAAAATATGTTTAATGTATCTATATATATCTTTGTTATTAATAAAGATTTCTTTTATATTAATGACGTAAATAATAGATAACACATAATAAATAATTAAATTTATATAAAATATGATCTTTTATAGGATACGTTAATTAACGCTATTATATTAAATATATACTTTAAATTAACATTCCTTTATATATATTACAACTTTTATCAATTTTAATAATCCATTACATAAACATATTAATAAATATATATATCATATATATATGGTGTTTAACCAAAATTCGGAAAATGATCGATTTACATGTCGGTTTTAATAGTATAACGTTTATTTGATTTTTAATGTTAACTATAATAAATTAATTAAACCTTTTTAGATTGTAAAACAATTAAAACAAACAAAACAAACAAAACAAAAAGAAAATTATAATCTGCCATGGCCGGGACTCGAACCCGCGCCATGGCCGGCTCAACGGATTGGCAAACATGCACCCAACCAACTGTGCTGGGTGTTTAGTTGATTAAGGATCAGAAAGAAACCTTTTTAAATAACAACTCAGAAAACCCAATTAAGACATAAACCCTAGAATCTTAAATTGGTTTAATCAGTGAATGTTTATCAAATCTTTGTTAGGGTTTTGATTAATCAAGTATAGATGACCTGAAACATGAAATCACTTTACCAGATTATGCGTGAATTGAAGGTGATTGACGACGAACACAGCTGCGACAGCCGCACATCACGAACAACATCAAAACAACGTGATTACTTTAATTAACGATATGATTATGGCTAGCGATGAGGAGAGGAAGGTGTATACAGATTTAATTGCGTTATTAAAATCGTTTGAATGCATATTAATATACGGGTTTATGACGGATAGTTATATAAGTCAATACGCGTAATATGTGATCTGGTTTCTTAATTACGATAGTCGGTGTGGCCGTAAATGGCAAGAATAACAATATACACATATCAATTCCATGTTTGCAACGAGAATTTAGGCACACGAAACTTAAACGGGTCATGGGTAGGGTTAATGGGTCATGAATACGGGTCAAGGTAAATGGATATGGTTCTTGATCAGAATAATAATAAAATATTATATATAGTATTTATAGTTTTAGTCCTTGTTAGTTGAGGGTGGAAACACTATTGGGTAAAAGGTTATAGTTTGGGTTAAAAGTGTCAAAACAAGAAAGATATAATTATAATATTTAAATAAAATTTTTAAATATGATATATATTAATAACTAACCAATTTAAACTTGATAACGAAATAAAAGATAACCCGAACATCGAAATTAGTCGGGTATTCAATAAATTCGAAAATCCGGGTTGTTACAGGCTTCCCTATCCTTAGAGAATTTCGTCCCGAAATTAAAGAATACTATAACAAAACCATTAAAGTTTGAGGAAAAGAAAACTTAAAAAAAAAATTTTAAAAATTAAAAATTAAAAATTTATCATAACACCGAAATTTGAATAGTTAAAATAACGCTCCCAATACAAATCCGATAAGGACACTTATATATAGGATGTACCAGCGGCGTATCCACCATGTCCTTATCATTTCTACATTTGTACCGTTATCCCAACTACTCTCAATTCTATATTATGACCCACAACTTTACGCTTCATGATTTGCATGCGAGGACTACAATAATTATGTTTCGGACCATAATTATTTTCATCGTCGGATGGTCCACATAATTCATTCCATCGTGTGAATTTGCAAAACATTTGATTAAAAACATGACTTTGAGAAAACAAAAGTTTTAACTTTATAAAACTAGAAAATCATCAATGTATAAAACCATTTCAAAAGTTGTAGCGAATTTTAATAAAGCAACGAAATTTTAAGACGACTTTTAAACGTAAAGATATAAGTATTTAAAATTTAAGAAGGGTAGCTTATAAATAGTGAAGGTAAAGAAATAAGATAGAATTATGCTTAAATAAACAATCTATTTAAAAGAAACTTCATTCATAAGATAGATTATAAAAGGTAAATAGTTCAAATGGTCATAAGAGGCGTTACAATAATTAAGAAAACGACAAGATAAGGTAAGACAGATAAAGAGAATGATAAAGGTCTTCAATATCGTTGAGTAGCTTGATTGACGTAACTTTAATCACCATGAGGAATTGCATTCATAAGAGTTGTAGCAGTCGAGGTAGATTGATTTGGGGTAGCATGGAAAACTGGAGCTTGAAAGGTTTGCAGGAGAGTTATTTGGTGGAAATATGTCTGGTAAACTTGAGCTTGTGGTTGTGAGGTTTGGTAGTGTTAGGTTAAGTAAGGTTGACCTTGATTTAAGGGAGGAGCTTGAGAGACTTGAGGTTGATAGGTTTGAGCTTGGTAAGCATGGGTCAAGTAGTATGGTGTAGTCGTGGATTAGGCTTGATGAGCTTGGGTAAGTTGAGGGAACGCATTGCGGAGGTTATATGGGTTTCCACAATGGTAGCAAGCACGGGTATTAGGAACACCAGGTTGAGCAAGAGGGGAAGGTTGTTGCGGAACAGCTTGTGCAGTAGGCGGGACACGGCAGGTGTTACCAAGACGACCGTAATTGTTATATTGGATGCAACGATGGCATAGGGATTTAACCGAGTGATAACGGTTACAAATAGAGCATGACAGAAAAGGACCGACGTAAGGTTTCTTGTTTGAGGTGACTTTTGTTATAAGATGAAGGATAAACTGAGGAAATCATAAGAATAGTAAAATGTTTAACTATGAAGACAACTTATAATAATGTTGCGTTAAGAAGTAAGGGGAATTGCGTCATGAGGATTAAAAGTAAAAATTTATAAGATGAGGGGGGGGGGGTACATTGCGTAAACAGTTATTAGATGATGTAGTCAATATGATTAATGTGTGATGACTACATGAGGATTTAAGTCAGTTTAAAATTTATCTATTTAAGTTAAATTTAAATTAAACCAACGAAATATAAATTGTGTGTTGGCCTCCCATGAGCTTTCCATGACAATTTTGAATGGCCCAACGAAACTAACGATTAAAGGCAACTGAGTTGGACATCCCATGAGCGTTACATGACAATTTGATTGTCCCAACTAATTAAGGAATTAACTGTAACGCCCTGGAATTTGACTGGTAGACAAAAATCAAGGAATCATCGGAAACTATACACTTTGGGGTTCTGGACGATAAGTTCGGAACCCATATCATTGGAGAAATCTGCTTTTATCATTTGAAATGTTTATTTTATAAAACGACATTTACGCCTGGAAAATATTAATTTTTATGCTTTTGAAAAATAAAATGTTCTTATTTAAAAAAAAAAAAAAAAAAAAAAAAAAAGATTTTAAATAATTATTCGGAAAATGGTTTATAAAAGTTTTGCTGAAAAAGTTTTAGTTTGTTTAAAAACTTATGAACTCGACTAGTCTTGACCCGTCGGTAGCCTAAACCCGAACCCGAGTCACCCGAGTATTTAAGCGGAAAATCAAGTATTCTTACACCATCTCTTTCATTTCCACCAACACTTCCCACCCAAACACTCCCACTTCTAGAGAGAGAGTAGTGAGAGAAAGTCATCCAATCTAAGATTCGAGTCCACCAATCTGTTTATCGTTGTTGTCGGTAAGATCTTCTTGAAAATCATACGTTTTTACAACCAAAACCCGCCCCGAATCGAGCAAAAACTCCGACTTTTGTGTCAAGTGTGTTCTTGGTCAAAAACCGTCATTTTTGGTGTCAAAATGCAAGCTTTTGTGTTTAAAAGTACTAGGAATCGATACCCCTTTCAATCCCGAGCATTTCCATGTCAAAAACTTCGATTTTGGGTCAAAAATCTGGAAAATCTGGAAAACCCGTGGGTATCTCCGTCGCCCAGCTTGAAGGAGTCGAATCAGACTCATTCGATCGAACCAGTCGATCGAATCAGTCCAGTCGATCGAACCAGTCGATCGAATCAGTTCATTCGATCGAATGTGTCGATCGAACCAGTCCAGTCGACCGAATAGGAAAGCAACCGAATGGTCTCCAACTCATTCGACCGAATGAGCTTCGTATTCGATCGAACGTCTGTCTATTCGATCGAATGTGTTTCTATTCGATCGAATGTGTGTCTATTCGATCGAATGTGTTTCGATTCGATCGAATGTGTTCCTATTCGATCGAATCAGGTCAGAACCAAGCTGTTTCGTCTTTAAAACCTAGTTTTTGCTCGAGATCGTGTAAGGCTTACACTCTTAGACTTAAACTGCGTTGTTAACTTATTATGTCCTTGTCTAGACTTAGAGGATCGACGTTTGACAGCACCCGACCGCCCTAGCAACCACACCTAGTCAACAAGGTGAGTTCATAGCCCCCATTTTTCTTTTAAAGCCTTTCAAATCATTGGGGGTGAAAACATGGTAAATGTACACGTTTTGACAAAACACATTTATTCAAACATTACTTATCATAAACACTTGACAAATCTTTTGCAAACAATGAACATTGGGAAAACAAGTAATCATGGCAGGTTACGCGTACCTTAACTTTCTCGGAAGTTGTGTATGCATAATCAAATATTCAGGAGTAAATATGGGAATCACTCAGCGTTTAGGGAACATTGGACGTTTGGAAATCAAAGTCATGTACCCGTTATACTTTATCATGAAAACACATTATTCATTGGTCAGTCTTGTGATCGTGTGAACAGTGGCAATATAGGTCACAATAGTGCATAGGTTTGATCTCCAAGTGGTCGATTGGTAGACAGGCCGTCACTAGATGTGGGATTCTAAAGTGATCGATTCAGAATACACGTGACCTATGGGGTTCTTAAGTGTTCGATTAAGAATCCGAAGGATCTCTTAAGTGTTCGATTAAGGATCCGAAGGATCTCCTAAGTGATCGATTAGGAATCCAAGAGATACTAAAGTACGCTTTAGAATTCTCTCATGGTACCCAAAGTGATCGATTTGGGTTACCATCAAGGAAATCAAGTAGCATAGTGTGGTCTTGTGTGGGGTCGATGTCAGGTCTTGTGTGATCATTATGCATCATTATCATTTTTCATCATGGCATGGTTACATATGATTCTTGGGTATCTTATACATATATCCTTGATACCGTTCCTCCTGCATGCATGGAAACAATAATTGGAATCTTTATACGAAACTCTTGCAGATTCAGTTGAGATGATAAGCATACCAAGCATAGTAGGATAAGTTGTAGGAGTGGTGGGTTAGCCGATGGTACACCCTATATATAAACCCCTACAACTTAGCCTAGTATGCTTGTGTAGGGCTTATCACTACAGTATTAGTTAACCTATGAATTCACTCATCTACTTTTTGTAGTTGACGTTTTATTACATGTTTTCAGGAAATGAAGCAGGAAGTAGCTAATAGCTGATAGAGGCCTTAGAGAGATGAAGGCTAGGCTAGGAGTTGTTTGGAAACTTGATATTTTGTATTAAAACAATTTGTTTCATGTTACCTGGATGATGTAATATTTGACAGTTTGGTTATGTTTATGCATTTAGACTTTTATACTATTGTGCTCAATCAATCACGACCTAGTCGCCACGCCTCGGTTTTCCGCCATTACGACCGGGGTGTGACAGATTGGTATCAGAGCCAATGGTTATAGGGAATTAGGAAACCGACCTAGACTATAACCTAGGACCCTTAACTCTAGATAATTCATGCATCACTATCACACGCCCACACTTATGTGCTTGCTATGTGCTTATGTGCTGCATCTTTAATTGTGTCTATCGTAGCGATGTATTCTTTGGCTATTCCTTATCCTGTTATTCTTATTCCCGGTATCATTCTTGCGCGTTCTTTTTCTTTTTCAGAATGCCTCCTCGTCGCTCGTCCGTTAATGCTGACCCTGCTGACCTCGCTGCCATCATAGCGCAGCAAATTGCAGCAGTTCTTCCGGGTCTGGTTAACAACCTAAGGCAAGAAGGAACCTCGGGTGCGCCACAAGCCCCAGAACCGAATCCTACTCTTCAGGCCGACAGGCTCTATAAGGCTTTTACTAACACTGGGCCTACGAGCTTTAATGGATCCGAGGGAGCTGCTGGTCTTCTCCAGTGGTTCGAGAAAGTCGAAGCTTCATTCAACATGTGCTCTTGCCCGGATGAACTCAGGGTCAAATTCGCGGCGAGTATGTTCCACAAACGGGCTCTCACGTGGTGGAATATCGAGATTAGAACCAGGGGGCGAGACGCGGTCTTAGCCTTGCCCTGGGCCGAGTTTGTTGAGCTAGTCACGCAGGAGTTCGTTCCGAGAACCGAACTCCAGAAATTGGAGGCTGAGTTTAGGGCGCACAC
Organism: Bidens hawaiensis; assembly: GCF_021521415.1. Classification (NCBI taxonomy): domain Eukaryota; kingdom Viridiplantae; phylum Streptophyta; class Magnoliopsida; order Asterales; family Asteraceae; genus Bidens; species Bidens hawaiensis. The sequence goes on along the minus strand of NW_027493592.1, from coordinate 6,000 downwards.
GATGAAGGGCGCCGATCACATGAAGTACACGGAGAGATTTCATGAACTCTCCCTATTGGTGCCCCACATGGTTACCCCAGCTTCACGCGCTGTCGAGCAATACATCAGCGGTCTTCCGGACTCTATGAGGGGCATTGCGGTTGCAGTTGACCCCACTACACTTAAGGCAGTGATCGATCTCACTGCCCGTTTGACCAGGGAACAGCTCAGGTCCGGTGTTTTGCATCAGGATAAGGGCAAATCTTCCGATGGGAAAGCGAAAAAGGGGAACAATAGGAAGCGGAAAGCGACCTACTTAACTGCGATCACTGGTGCTACGCCTATCAACTCCATGGCCCCCGTTTCAGCCGCAACAGTTCAGGGAAGACCGAGAAAGGAATATACTGGGCCGCATCCCAAGTGCAACTTATGTTCTTATCATCACCCAACAAGTGAGTTGTGCCGCAAGTGCACAAATTGTGGACGATTCGGACACCTGGTGGAGCGCTGCAGGAGTCCTGGCAACCAACTGGCTGTGGGGAATGCTAACCCTCAGCCTAACCCTGCTCGAGGCTGCTTCGAGTGTGGCGCGATGGACCATTACAGAAATCGATGCCCTCGCGTCACCAACGTTCCTCCGGCTCGCGGGAGGGCCTTCACCATTGGAGCTGCCGAAGCACGCCAAAACCCCGATGTTATTACTGGTACGTTTACTCTTAACAACAATTGGGTGTCTGTCCTATTTGATACAGGAGCTGATAGGAGTTTTGTCTCTTGCGAATTGGTTCCTTTGCTGAAATTAAAAATTTCCGAGTTGGAACCTGCCTTGGTTGTTGAACTTGCTAGTGGAGAGTCCACACAAGTGAGGTCTGTCATTCGATATTGCACCCTTACTCTTGTCACCACATCGTTCAGTATTGACCTTATACCTTTTCGTCTTGGAAGCTTCGATCTAGTTGTGGGAATGGACTGGCTGTCTAGCAATCGCGCGGAAGTAATCTGCGCCGAGAAACTTATTCGTATCCCTCTGTCTTCTGGTGAAATTCTAACCATTCAAGGGGATAGGTCGGGTGGATGCCTAAGAATCGTTTCTTGCTTAAAAGCCAGTCGGTACCTTCAAAAGAAGTATCCCGCATTTCTAGCCCGTGTTACTCTCAAGGAATCCAAAGTCAAGAGACTGCAGGACTTCCCTGTCGTGCGTGAATTTTCTGATGTTTTTCCCGATGAGCTGCCTGGACTTCCTCCTAGCAGGCAGGTGGAATTTCGTATCGATCTTATTCCTGGTGCTCTCCCTGTTGCTAAGTCTCCTTATCGTCTAGCTCCGCTGGAACTTCAAGAATTATCGAATCAGCTTCAAGAACTTCTTGGCAAGGGATTCATTCGCCCTAGCTCGTCTCCATGGGGAGCCCCAGTACTCTTCGTCAAAAAGAAGGATGGGACTTTCCGTATGTGCATTGACTATCGGGAGCTTAATAAACTGACCATCAAAAACCGGTACCCCGTTACCGAGAATTGATGATCTCTTTGATCAGCTTCAGGGTGCTACGTTTTTCTCTAAGATCGATCTGCGTTCTGGTTACCATCAATTGCGTGTTCTGGAAGAGGATATCCCGAAAACTGCGTTCCGAACTCGTTACGGTCATTACGAGTTCATGGTTATGCCTTTTGGAATGACCAATGCCCCCGCCATTTTCATGGATCTGATGAATCGCGTTTGCCGTCCATATCTCGACCAGTTTGTCATTGTTTTCATAGACGATATTCTCATTTATTCTCGTTCGAGGACCGATCATGAGCTTCATCTCAGGCTTATTTTGGAGCTTCTCAGGAAGGAACAACTATATGCCAAGTTCTCCAAGTGCGAATTTTGGCTAAAGGAAGTTCAATTCTTGGGACATGTTATCAATGTCGACGGCATACACGTCGACCCTGCCAAGGTAGAAGCCATCAGAAATTGGGTAGCGCCTAAAACACCTACCGAAATCCGTTCATTTCTTGGATTGGCTGGTTACTACCGCCGATTTATCTCAAACTTCTCCAGGATTGCCTTGCCTTTGACCACTCTGACTCAGAAGGGAGAACCCTTCGTGTGGGGACGAGATCAAGAGGAAGCCTTCCAAACTCTGAAGAATAAACTTTGCCGTGCACCGATTCTATCGCTTCCGGAAGGTGACGATGACTTTACCGTTTATTGCGATGCTTCAAATCAAGGCCTCGGTTGCGTTTTAATGCAACGAGGGAAGGTCATCGCTTACCGCTTCTCGACAACTCAAGGTGCACGAAAAGAACTACGCCACGCATGACCTCGAGTTGGGTGCTGTGGTGTTTGCCTTAAAAATCTGGAGACACTACCTGTACGGCACGAAGTGTGTCATCTATACCGACCACAAGAGCTTACAGCACATCCTCCATCAGAAAGAGTTGAACATGAGGCAGCGACGCTGGGTCGAACTTCTCAGCGATTACGATTGTGAAATCCGCTACCACCCGGGAAAGGCTAATGTGGTGGCTGACGCATTGAGTCGTAAAGAAAGGACCCAGCTGCACTCTATTCGGATTCAATCCAATCTTCCCTCCTTAATTCGCGAAGCTCAGAATCAGGCGCTTGTGAATGGAGATCTCAAGGGCGTTTTGTCGTGTGGAGCCGAACAGAAATTCGAAACCAAGTTGGACGGCATCCTCTATTTTCTTGATCGAGCATGGATCCCAAACTCTGAGCCTCTTCGAACGCTTATTCTAAGTGAAGCCCACAAGTCCAGATACTCGATTCATCCCGGCAGCAGCAAAATGTATCAAGATCTTAAACCTCTTTATTGGTGGCCCGGGATGAAGAAAGACATCGCTTTATACGTGATGAGATGTTTGACTTGTTCGCGAGTCAAGACAGAGCATCGAAGGCCGTCTGGGCTGCTTCAGCAACCTATTATTCCTCAGTGGAAGTGGGAAGAGTTAGCTATGGATTTCATCACCAAGCTACCGCGGACGCCTAGCGGTCATGACTCAATTTGGGTTATTGTGGACATTCTAACTAAATCCGCTCACTTTATCCCGGTTCGTGAGGACTACACTACGGAAAAGTTGGCGCGGATATACATTCGTGAGATCGTTTCCCGTCATGGTGTGCCTAAGGGCATTACGTCTGATCGCGACAGCAGTTTTTCTTCCAGGTTCTGGAAATCTTTGCAAAAGGCCTTTGGGACAAGTGTGAAGCTTAGCTCTTCCTATCATCCAGAAACTGATGGGCAGAGCGAGAGGACCATACAAACCCTAGAGGACATGTTGAGAGCTTGTATCCTTGAATTCGGTAATAGTTGGGAAGCTCATCTGCCGCTGGCAGAATTTTCTTACAACAATAGTTACCACTCTTCTATTAAATGCGCGCCGTTTGAAGCTCTTTACGGTCGCAAGTGTCGCTCACCCTTGTGTTGGTCCGAGACCGGGGATTCACAGATCATCGGCCCGGAACTAATACAGGAAACAACCGATCAAATCGCTATCATTCAACAGCGACTCAAAGACGCCCGTTGTCGGCATAAGTACTACGCAGACAAACGACGCAAGCCACTCGAGTTTCAAGTTGGTGACCGTGTTCTGCTGAAAGTTTCCCCCTGGAAGGGCGTAGTCCGTTTCGGGAAGAAGGGAAAGTTCGCTCCTAGGTATGTTGGACCATTCAAAATCCTTGAAAGGATCGGACCTGTTGCCTATCGTCTTGAGCTGCCGCCGGAACTCGGTAGAGTTCACAATGTTTTTCATGTTTCGCAGTTAAAGAAGTGTCTTGTTGACGAGGCCCTTCTCATTCCCGTCGACGAGGTTCGAATTAACGACAATCTGCTTTTTGTTGAAGAACCCGTCGAAATCTTGGATCGCGAGGTCAAGAAGACCAAGCGTAGCCGCATACCGCTTGTGAATGTTCGATGGAATAACAAACGCGGACCCGAGTTTACATGGGAACGCGAAGATCAAATGAAGGAGAAATACCCTCATCTGTTCTCTTAGTCTCTATTCTTGTAATCTATTGTCTAGAAGTCAATATAACATTTGCAGCATGTATCAAATAATTGTGTTATTCAATGAATATCGTGTTGCCTTATTATGCTTATAAGTATTCTTTTATTTGCATCCACAAATTTGGCTACTCAGGGCTCATGCTGGGAGCACAAGTCATATCTACTCAATCATATGAATTTTGGGGAAATTTATACATTATTTAAGCCAAAAATTTGTCATTCATTCTTGCATTCATGGAGCATGGTTGTGTGTATGTGTGTGGTGTCGTGTCAAATTTTCTAGCCGCACACAATAGAGCTTATACATTGATACAAGGTGAGCTCGTAATTATAGTCCGGAATATAATTACATCAAGGTCACAGGTGTATAAGTGTATAAGCAATATGCTATTGTGTAACTAGAAGTCGTGAACTCAAGGTTCGTGTAGAGAAATATTCGACAAAGGTTGAAGAAGTGGTGGGTTAGCCGCTGGTACACCCCTATATATAAACCTCTTCGGCACGAGTTGAATATGTCTGAAGCGAAACCTGGAATTAGGGACTTATAGTTAGCGTGGCAGCTGTGAGACATTGAATTCAAGAATTACCGAGGGTAATATTCGCGGAAGATTGAAGGAGTGGTGGGTTAGCCGCTGGTACACCCTATATATAAACCCCTTCAATCCGAAATGAATATGTCTGATGTAAAGCTTGAGGATGATGCCTTGTAGTGGAAAATAGTGTGTCGTCCTGTGTGTCATTGATCTAATAGGAGTCGAAGGAAACACCCAAGTAAGGTTGAAGGAGTGGTGGGTTAGCCGCTGGTACACCCTATATATAAGCCCCTTCGGCTTGATTTGGGTGGTGCCTGAGACGAATATTAGAAGTGGTGGCGCATAGTGGTCATCATGGAATCATGTAATCTTAATCATCGATGCATCAAGTATACTAAAAAGCTAAATTTCGGGACGAAATTCCCCTAAGTTGGGGAGGATGTAACGCCCTGGAATTTGACTGGTAGACAAAAATCAAGGAATCATCGGAAACTATACACTTTGGGGTTCTGGACGATAAGTTCGGAACCCATATCATTGGAGAAATCTGCTTTTATCATTTGAAATGTTTATTTTATAAAACGACATTTACGCCTGGAAAATATTAATTTTTATGCTTTTGAAAAATAAAATGTTCTTATTTAAAAAAAAAAAAAAAAAAAAAAAAAAAGATTTTAAATAATTATTCGGAAAATGGTTTATAAAAGTTTTGCTGAAAAAGTTTTAGTTTGTTTAAAAACTTATGAACTCGACTAGTCTTGACCCGTCGGTAGCCTAAACCCGAACCCGAGTCACCCGAGTATTTAAGCGGAAAATCAAGTATTCTTACACCATCTCTTTCATTTCCACCAACACTTCCCACCCAAACACTCCCACTTCTAGAGAGAGAGTAGTGAGAGAAAGTCATCCAATCTAAGATTCGAGTCCACCAATCTGTTTATCGTTGTTGTCGGTAAGATCTTCTTGAAAATCATACGTTTTTACAACCAAAAACCCGCCCCGAATCGAGCAAAAACTCCGACTTTTGTGTCAAGTGTGTTCTTGGTCAAAAACCGTCATTTTTGGTGTCAAAATGCAAGCTTTTGTGTTTAAAAGTACTAGGAATCGATACCCCTTTCAATCCCGAGCATTTCCATGTCAAAAACTTCGATTTTGGGTCAAAAATCTGGAAAATCTGGAAAACCCGTGGGTATCTCCGTCGCCCAGCTTGAAGGAGTCGAATCAGACTCATTCGATCGAACCAGTCGATCGAATCAGTCCAGTCGATCGAACCAGTCGATCGAATCAGTTCATTCGATCGAATGTGTCGATCGAACCAGTCCAGTCGACCGAATAGGAAAGCAACCGAATGGTCTCCAACTCATTCGACCGAATGAGCTTCGTATTCGATCGAACGTCTGTCTATTCGATCGAATGTGTTTCTATTCGATCGAATGTGTGTCTATTCGATCGAATGTGTTTCGATTCGATCGAATGTGTTC